>NC_057809.1:542496501-542496783 GCF_018294505.1 Triticum aestivum | reverse complement strand
GATTATGATTATTATTATTGTGGACTAACCATTTACATTATTTGAATTATTGAGTATCCCTGGGACGGTTCTACCTCCTGGATACTCACTGCGATTATTCTCTTATAAGCCCTTTATGTGGTGTCGCTCAGACGCCCGACTGTGGCATGCTTGTTATTTAAATTACTTATAAGCCCTTTATGTGGTGTCGCCCAGACGCCCGACTGTGGCATGCTTGTTATTTAAATTACTTATAAGCCCTTTATGTGGTGTCGCTCAGACGCCCGACTATGGCATGCTTGG
>NC_057809.1:542433416-542496484 GCF_018294505.1 Triticum aestivum | reverse complement strand
TAAATTACTTATAAGCCCTTTATGTGGTGTCGCCCAGACGCCCGACTGTGGCATGCTTATTATTTATTTTATTTGCAAGCCCTTTATGTGGTGTCGCTCAGACGCCCGACTGAGACATGCTTTATATTATTATCCTTTCGAGGCGTCACTTCAGACACCCGATTGGTGCATTCTAATTCTACTCTCTGATTGCATATTTATGTTTGACATGAATAACCTGCTTGCGTGCATCATGGATTTTTATTTCGTGACTGACGTTGTGATCATGGAATGTTTCAGAGCATGATTATTATTTATTATATTATACATGTGTTCATAATATTTGCGAGTACATTCAAAGTACTCACTGGCTTGTCCCTGGCTATTGTCTTGGCCAGATTTCTTGCATGGAGAGGAGCGTTGCGATGACAGCCCCGGAACCTACGCAATGGTGATAGCAGCCTCGCGAAGATAGGAGTTATCCAGGTCAGCTGTTCCTGTGGGAAATGGAGTCCCATAGACACTGATGTACCACAAACCGCTTCCGCCATCAGCCACTAGAAACCTTGTGTTGTACTCATAGGCCCGAATGGTCGTGTACTACATATTTTGTATTTTGCTTGGAATTTCTGTATCAAGTTGGTGCCTCATCAGCTAACAGTAATCCTGGGGCTGGTGAGCACTGATACGTCTCCGTTGTATCTATAATTTTTGATTGTTCCATGCCAATATTATTCAACTTTTATATACTTTTTGGCAATTTTTTATATTATGTTTGGGACTAACATATTGATCCAGTGCCCAGTGCCAGTTCCTGTCTGTTACATGTTTTTGGTTTCGCGGAATACCCATATCAAACGGAGTCCAAACGAGATAAAAACGGACGGAGCTTATTTTTGGAAAATATGGAAAATTCGGAAGGAAAATCAACGTGAACCAGTGCCCGAGGTGGTCACAAGGCAGGGGGCGCCCCCCCTTAGGGCGCGCCCCCTACCCTCATGAGCCCACTGTAAGGTGGTTGACGCTCTTATTTTGCCGCAAGAAAGCTAATATTCGGAAAAAAATCACGGCGAAGGTTTCAGGCCAATCGGAGTTACGGATCTCCATATATACACGAAACGGTGAAATAGAGCCAGAACAGAACGCAGAAACAGAGAGAGACAGAGAGATAGATCCAATCTCGGAGGGGCTCTCGCCCCTCCCACGCCATGGGAGCCAAGGACCAGAGGGGAAACCCTTCTCCCATCTAGGGAGGAGGTCAAGGAAGAAGAAGAAGAAGGGGGCCCCTCTCTCCCTTGCTTTTGGTGGCGCCGGAGTGCCACCGGGGGCCATCATCATCACCGTCATCTTCACCAACAACTTCACCGCCATCATCACCAACTCTTCCCCCCTCTATGCAGCGGTGTAACCTCTCTCTTACCCGATGTAATCTCTACTTAAACATGGTGCTCAATGCTATATATTATTTCCCAATGATGTATGGCTATCCTATGATGTTTGAGTAGATATGTTTTGTCCTAATGGCTATTTGATGATCAAGATTGGTTTGAGTTGTATGTTTTATTATTGGTGTTGTCCTATGGTGCTCTTCGTGTCGCGCAAGCGTGAGGGATTCCCGCTGTAGAGTTTGCAATATGTTCATGATTTGCTTATGGTGGGTGGCGTGAGTGACAGAAGCACAGACCCGAGTAAGTAGGTTGTTTGCGTATGGGATAAAGGGGACTTGATACTTTAATGCTATGGTTGGGTTTTACCTTAATGAATCTTTACTAGTTGCGGATGCTTGCTAGAGTTCCAATCATAAGTGCATATGATCCAAGTAGAGAAAGTATGTTAGCTTATGCCTCTCCCTCAAATAAAATTGCAATAATGATTACCGGTCTAGTTATCGATTGCCTAGGGACAAGTAACTTTCTTGTTGACAAAAGCTCTCTACTAAAACTAATTTAGTTGTGTCTTTATCTAAACAGCCCCTAGCTTTTATTTCCGTGTTCTTTACTTTCTTGCAAGCTTTCCAAAAACACCTACAAAGTACTTCTAGTTTCATACTTGTTCTAGGTAAAGCGAACGTCAAGCGTGCATAGAGTTGTATTGATGGTCGATAGAACTTGAGGGAATATTTGTTCTACCTGTAGCTCCTCGTTGGGTTCGACACTCTTACTTATCGAAAGAGGCTACAATTGATCCCCTATACTTGTGGGTTATCAAGACCTTTTTCTGGCGCCGTTGCCGGGGAGCAATAGCGTGGGGTGAATATTCTCGTGTGTGCTTGTTTGCTTTATCACTAAGTAATTTTTATTTATTGTTCTTAGTTGTTTTCTATCTTTAGTCATGGGTAGGAAACGCAAAATACCAAAAAAATTAGTGGTACCTACTAAACCAATGGTTGAAGAACCACTCAAAATCTATCACACTGCTGAAGCTTATTACTTGGATCATCTTCGATCCCTTTGTGCTCGTGCTGAAACCCCAACTAGCTTAGTTGAGGGCAAATCTTTAGATGAGCACGCTTGTTATGTGCGACACCGAATATATGAAAAAGGGAAAATTCTATTGGGTCAAATTCATCGTTTGCAATGCTATGCTTGGAATTTATGTGAAATATATGATTTTACTTGTTGTTCTGAAAACCCTAAGAAACACCTTCCCTACCAATGTGAGTTTAGTGATAATGGAATCGTATCTTCCTATGCTAAAGGTGTTTATAGTTACTATGATGTTCAACAAATTGAAGAATTTGTTGCTTTTAAGGGTGCTTATGAAATTGCTTCTTTGATTGAAAAGTATGATGCTACTTTTCACAAATCTGAAAATTTTGCCATACTTAAATATTGCTATGATAATTATGCTTCTAATCCCTATGTTGAACCATATATTGAGTACTACTCCGCTGTCCAAGAAGAGACTAATATTTTGCAGGAGTCTATGGAAGAAGAAATTGATGAAACTGTGAGCTCATTGGATGAAAAAGATGATGAGGAGAGCGAAGAACAAAAGGAGGAAGAGCGGATTAGCTACCCGTGCCCACCTTCTAATGAGAGTAACCCTCTAACTCATACATTGTTTAATTTCCTTTCGTGCTCACCGAAGGATGATTGCTATGATGACTGTTATGATCCCGTTGATTCTCTTGAAATATCCCTTTTTGATGATGCTTGATATGCTTGTGGCCAAGATGCCAATATGAATTATGCTTATTGAGATGAACTTGCTATAGTTCCTTATGTTAAACATGAAATTGTTGCTATTGCACCCACACATGATAATCCTATTATCTTTTTGAATTCTCCCGACTACACTATATCGGAGAAGTTTGCTTTTATTAAGGATTATATTGATGGGTTGCCTTTTACCTTGCACATGATGATTTTGATAGACATAATATGCATGTTCTTGCTGCTCCTACTTGCAATTATTATGAGAGAGGAACTATATCTCCACCTCTCTATGTTTTCAATACGATAAAATTGCAAGAAACTATTTATACTATGCATTGGCCTTTACTTTGTGTGCATGAATTGTTCTTTTATGACATGCCGATGCATAGGAAGAGAGTTAGACTTTGTCATTACATGATATATGTTACCTTGTGCTCACCACTAAATTACAAATCATTGTTGATTCAAATTGGCTTTGATATACCTTGGGATCCGGGTGGATTCACTACTTGAGCACTACATGCCTAGCTTAATGGCGTTAAAGAAAGCGCTGTCAGGGAGACAACCCGGAAGTTTTAGAGAGTCATTTATTTCTGTTGAGTGCTTTTATATAGTTTAAAAACAACAAAAATAAAGAGGGGAACCCAAAACTTTTTCAAAAAGAAAAGCGAAAGTGAGAAAGACAAGCATTGTTGAAGTGGGAGAGCTCCTTGAACTTTGTTCATGCTCACGACAACTTTGTGAATCTTGATTACAGAAACTTTTCAACAAAAATAATTATCCCCTTGTACAATTCCATTGTATTATAAAAATAATGTGCCAAGGTTTGCCTTTAGGATGTTTACATTTGCTTGATGGTTTGTACGGTGCAGGATAGAAACTTTGGCTGTAGTGCGCGATTTTACATTTTTAGCTGGAACGTCAAATGGTTCTGATTCTTTTTGCACTGTCTTTATGTACAATTTTTTTATTTTTCATAATTTTGGAAGAATTTTTCAAGTATCAGAAGTATGGTGAATGTTCATATTGCTACAGACTGTTCTGTTTTAGACAGATTCTGTTTTTGATGCATAGTTTGCTTGTTTTGATGAAACTATCAATTTATATCAGTGGATTAAGCCATGGAAAAGTTATATTACAGTAGACACAATGAAAAAACAAAATATGAATTGGTTTGCAAAAGTACCTAGAGTAGTGATTTGCTTTATTATACTAACGGATCGTACCGAGTTTTCTGTTGGAGTTTTGTGTGGATGAAGTGTTCGATGATCGAGAAGGTTTCGATGTGAGAAGAAGGAAGAGAGGCAAGAGCTCAAGCTTGGGGATGCCCAAGGCACCCCAAGTAAATATTCAAGGAGACTCAAGCGTCTAAGCTTGGGGATGCTGGGGAAGCATCCCCTCTTTCTTCAACAAACATCGGTATGTTTTCAGATTCGTTTCGTTCATGCGATATGTGCAATCTTGGAGCGTCTTTTGCATTTAGGTTTTTAATTTTTCTTTTTGTGCACCATGCTGGTATGAGATGGTCCTTGGTTGATTTATAGAATGCTCTTTGCACTTCACTTATATCTTTTGAGTATGGCTTTATAGAATGCTTCATGTGTTTCACTTATATCATTTGAAGTTTGGATTGTCTGTTTCTCTTTACATAGACAACCGCCATTTATAGAATGCTCTTTTTCTTCACTCATATTTGTTAGAGCGTGGGCATATCTTTTGTAGAAAGAATTAAACTCTCTTGCTTCACTTATATCTATTTAGAGAGATGACAGGAACTGGTCATTCACATGGTTAGTCATAAAATCCTACATAAACTTGTAGATCGCTGAATATGATATGTTTGATTCCTTGCAATAGTTTTGCGATATAAAGGCAGTGATATGAGAGTCATGCTAGTCGAGTAATTGTGAAATTGAGAAATACTTGTGTTGAGGTTTGCAAGTCCCGTAGCATGCACGTATGGTGAACCGTTAAAGTTGGAGCATGAGGTGTTTATTGATTGTCTTCCTTATGAGTGGCGGTCGGGGACGAGCGATGGTCTTTTCCTACCAATCTATCCCCCTAGGAGCATGCGTGTAGTACTTTGTTTCGATGACTAATAGATTTTTACAATAAGTATGTGAGTTCTTTATGACTAATGTTGAGTCCATGGATTATACGCACTCTCACCCTTCCACCATTGCTAGCCTCTCTAGTACCGCGCAACTTTCGCTGGTACCATAAACCCACCATATACCTTCCTCAAAATAGCCACCATACCTACCTATCATGGCATTTCCATAGCCATTCCGAGATATATTGCCATGCAACTTCCATCATCATCATATACATGACTTGAGCATTTATTGTCATATTGCTTTGCATGATCGTAAGATAGCTAGCATGATGTTTTCATGGCTTGTCCGTTTTTTGATGTCATTGCTACGCTAGATCATTGCACATCCCGGTACACCGCCGGAGGCATTCATATAGAGTCATATGCTTGTTCTAGATATCCGGTTGTAATATTGAGTTGTAATTAAATAAAAGTGTGATGATCATCATTATTAGAGCATTGTCCTAAAAAAGAGATAGGCCAAAGAGGCCTAAATAAAAAAAGGGGGGCCAAAGAAGCCCGCAAAAAAAAGAAAAAAAAAAGAAAAAGGGGCAATGTTACTATCCTTTTACCACACTTGTGCTCCAAAGTAGCACCATGTTCTTCATATAGAGAGTCTCTTGAGTTATCACTTTCATATACTAGTGGGAATTTTCATTATAGAACTTGGCTTGTATATTCCAACGATGGGCTTCCTCATATGCCCTAGGTCTTCATGAGCAAGCAAGTTGGATGCACACCCACTTAGTTTCAGTTTGAGCTTTCATATACTTATAGCTCTAGTGCATTCGTTGCATGGCAATCCCTACTCCTCACATTGATATCTATTAATGGGCATCTCCATAGCCCGTTGATACGCCTAGTTGATGTGAGACTTTCTCCTTTTTGTCTTCTCCACATAACCCCCACCATCATATTCTATTCCACCTATAGTGGTATGTCCATGGCTCACGCTCATGTATTGCGTGAAAGTTGAAAAGGTTTGATAAACGTCAAAGTATGAAACAATTGCTTGGCTTGTCATCGGGGTTGTGCATAATGTGAATGCTTTGTGTGGTGAAGATGGAGCATAGCCAGACTATATGATTTTGTAGGGATGAGCTTTCTTTGGCTATGCTATTTCAATAAGACATAATTGCTTGGTTGGTATGCTTGAAATATTATTGTCTTTATGTCAAAGGATAGATTATTGCTTTGAATCACTCGTGTCTTAATATTCATGCCATGATTAGACATATGATCAAGATTATGCTAGGTAGCATTCCACATCAAAAATTATCTTTTTTATCATTTACCTACTCGAGGACAAGCAGGAATTAAGCTTGGGGATGCTGATACGTCTCCGTCGTATCTATAATTTTTGATTGTTCCATGCCAATATTATTCAACTTTCATATACTTTTCGACAACTTTTTATGTTATTTTTGGGACTAACATATTGATCCAGTGCCCAGTGCCAGTTCCTGCCTGTTGCATGTTTTTGGTTTCGCAGAATATCCATATCAAACAGAGTCCAAACGGGATAAAAACGAACGGAGCTTATTTTTGGAAATTTTGGAAGGAAAATCAACGCGAACCAGTGCCCGAGGTGGTCACGAGGCAGGGGGGCGCGCCCCCTACCCTCGTGAGCCCATCGTAAGGCGGTTAACGCTCTTATTTTGCCGCAAGAAAGCTAATATTCAGAAAAAAATCACGGCGAAGGTTTCAGGCCAATCGGAGTTACGGATCTCCATATATACACGAAACGGTGAAACAGAGCCAGAACAGAACGCAGAAACAGAGAGAAACAGAGAGATAGATCCAATCTCAGAGGGGCTCTCGCCCCTCCCACGCCATGGGAGCCAAGGACCAGAGGGGAAAACCTTCTCCCATCTAGGGAGGAGGTCAAGGAAGAAGAAGAAGAAGGGGGCCCCTCTCCCCCTTGCTTCCGGTGGCGCCGGAGTGCCACCGGGGGCCATCATCATCACCGTCATCTTCACCAACAACTTCACCGCCATCATCACCAACTCTTCCCCCCTCTATGCAGCGGTGTAACCTCTCTCTTACCCGCTGTAATCTCTACTTAAACATGGTGCTCAGCGCTATATATTATTTCCCAATGATGTATGGTTATCCTATGATGTTTGAGTAGATCTGTTTTTTCCTAATGGCTATTTGATGATCAAGATTGGTTTGAGTTGTATGTTTTATTATTGGTGTTGTCCTATGGTGCTCTTCGTGTCGCGCAAGCATGAGGGATTCCCGCTGTAGGGTTTGCAATATGTTCATGATTTTCTTATGGTGGGTGGCGTGAGTGACAGAAGCACATACCCGAGTAAGTAGGTTGTTTGCATATGGGATAAAGGGGACTTGATACTTTAATGCTATGGTTGGGTTTTACCTTAATGAATCTTTAGTAGTTGCGGATGCTCGCTAGAGTTTCAATCATAAGTGCATATGATCCAAGTAGAGAAAGTATGTTAGCTTATGCCTCTCCCTCAAATAAAATTGCAATAATGATTACCGGTCTAGTTATCGATTGCCTAGGGACAAATAACTTTCTTGTTGACAAAAGCTCTCTACTAAAACTAATTTAGTTGTGTCTTTATCTAAACAGCCCCTAGCTTTTATTTTCGTGTTCTTTACTTTCTTGCAAGCTTACCCAAAAACACCTACAAAGTACTTCTAGTTTCATACTTGTTCTAGGTAAAGCGAACGTCAAGCGTGCGTAGAGTTGTATCGGTGGTCGATAGAACTTGAGAGAATATTTGTTCTACCTTTAGCTCCTCGTTGGGTTTGACACTCTTACTTATCGAAAGAGGCTACAATTGATACCCTATACTTGTGGGTTATCAAGCACAAGGACCATTTTCTGGGAAATATATCCTGAAAAACCGGTCGCGACACGCAATCCGTCGCTGGCAGTTTTCTCATGAATTTATCGACCTGCAACCCGCCCACAATGGATTTGTGACAGCTTCGTCGAAGACTTTTGCATGGGCCATGGCCACCACTGCACCGATGGGAGGGAGGGGGAGAGGAAAGCTGCAAACGGGGAGCGAGGGCGGAATACTGCGACCAGCGGCGAGGGCCGTGAGGTTCGTCCTGCGGTGAGGGAGGGTGGCTAGAGAGGGCGGCGGCCGGAGCTGTAGCGGGTGCGCATGGCGAATTGATTGGTGGGGGCGAGGGGATTTTTCCCTACTGAGTTGGGAACGAAGCGGAAGGAAGATCTAGCGGCTATTCCATGGAATCAGACGGCATGGGCGCGACCGGCCGAAACTATTGGGCTGGCGCGCCGGCGCCTATTAGTCACCATTTTTAAATGGTAAACATTCTCAACCGGAAACTAGTTGAGGATAATACTTTTTAGATATTTTATCAGAAAATCAAAATCTATCTCCCAATTCTTTTTTAAACCCCTATATTAATTAATAAAAAGGTTATCATCGTTCATTCCAAAACTCGCCATGCAGGATGAAACACTATTAAGAAGAATCCCATCTGATCTACTAATAAAGCTAAACTTCGTAATTTCATGAGACACCCCATTGGCTAACCGATTAATTTTTTGCTATTTTAAAATTATTGATCATCCTGGATATAGTCAAGAGTTCTTTTTTCAGATCAACGAGAGGAGACCTATCAAGTTTCTCATTTGTAAGAAAAGATCGAACAAAAGCACAATCAGTCTCTAGAATAATGGACTCCTGAAGGATAATACCGATATAGCGCCTTCTATTTTTCCTCCCCCAAATGATTTTCTCAAGATATAGCACCTTCTATCTTGTAATGGTGCGGAAACTGGTATAGCACCTTCTATTTTTCCTTTGCATGTTTTCTATGTGTTGTTTTCTTATTTTGATGAATCTATGGGTAGTATCTGCTGGAATTTTTCTATTTTGGGCCAAGCCCAATAGCAGTTTCAGAAATTCCTAATAAATCCTAGAGGCCCACGCAGCCCATTCATGCAAGTAAAGAGGTGGAACTAAAGTTTAGTCCCACATTGCTAGTTTAGAGGGAGTTGGACCTCTTTATAAGCGAGATTCTTTCCCCACATGTACAAGGATGAGAACAAGAGGGATATCCACGCGCGCTCCTCCTCCGTCGCCTGCCTCATCACGACGCACCACGGGTTGCGGGAATGAGCCGAGCCGATGTCTAAATTTTTGCCACGCACGACGGGTATACGAAAGGTCACGCGGGAGCTGAAATGTTTTTCTGTAGTGGACAGTGAATCCGAATGGCTCGCCTCTTCGGCTGAAGTCTGTTCGTTTCATCTCCCTCGTTCCCTTCAGCTCCTGGCACAGCCTCTCACCTCCTTCTCTGGTGCCTATAAAAGGGAGGTCGCTCCTCTCAGAGAGACGCACCAGAACTACTTCTTCCTCTCACCACTGATTCCTATTGCTGAGTTGTTGCTGTCTTACTCATCCCGGCTTGCGGCATGCACTGCGAGTTGGGACAGTAGGCCTCCGAAACTACACCTCTTTGAGTCCTGTATGGGAGAAGGGTGATAAGGTTTTTGGGGAGCGCTCTGCGCGACTACTGACTCCTTCATCGTGGACGCCCCGGACTCCGACGACTACTTCCCCCAACGATGACTTCTTCCCCAACATGGACAACCTCCTCGATGACATGGCTGGCGAGGATGTCGACCCTAAGTCTAGTGCTTCTTCTGCTACTGTCCCCTACGTGTTCTTGCTCTTTCTGTTAGAGGTCCTATCACAGTTCCTTGTTCTAGTGTTTGCCTTAGATATGTTAGCTTCTACTTCATATATGCAACTTTCTATACTGTCTGCTCTAGATATGTTTAGTTACAGTTCATATATGAAGATGATATTTACCTTCTCTTTGATAGATCGCATGACTTGTTTTATCACTGCTATATTAGTCATTCTTTATCTAGTATTTTTGTTAATAAAATCATTTCGTAAATTGCTCATATTTCAAACAATCCAAAAACCTTATTATAGGCAATTTACCCCGAGTGGTTTTGCTGCTTCCATGAGACCTCCTATGTTTGAGGGTATCTACTATAAGAGGTAGCGCGTGAGATCAGTCTTATGGTTTCAAACCATGAGTTACTATGACACCACTCTTGGCAAACCTGAAGGAGAGTGTGATGCTCAGTAGGCACAAGATTTTCAGAAAATGGATACTCTATTTAAGGCTGCTCTCTTGAGTGTTCTTGGTGAGAACATAGTTGATGCTTATGCGTCAACTGATAATGGAAAAGATATATGGGACGCACTCGAGGCCAAGTTTGGGGTCTCGGATCCTGGCACTAAGCTGTACATCATGGAGAATTCTATGATTACAGGATGACGCAAGAGCGGTTCGTGGTTGAGCAAGCTCATGAGATACAGTCATTTGCTAGAGAACTTGAGCACTTCAATTTTATGCTACCGGACAAGTTTGTTGCCGGAGGTATCATCACTAAGCTTCCTCCTTTGTGGAGGAACTTTGCTACCGTACTGAAGCATAAGAGGCAGGAGTTTTCCGTTCCAGATCTCATTGGTACTCTTGATGTGGAACAAAAGGCGAGAGCAAAGGATGCACGTGGTCGAGATATTGAGGGAGGATCTAGTGCCAAATCTGGTACAGAAGAAAAACTTCCAGCCCCACAAGTTCAAGAACAAGGGCAAGTTTGATGGTAAAGCAAAGTTTGATGGGAAGAACAAGGCTGTGCAGCACACCAACTTCAAGAAGAAGAATGACAAGAATAAAGGTGTTTGTCATGTGTGCGGAGATCCTGACCATTGGCCTCCTAGTTGCCCTAATCGTTATAACAAGCGTCATCTTGGGAAAGGCGGCAAGACCGCTAATGTTGTCATTGGAGACACTGACATGAAGGATGCTGGGTATGGTATATTTCCCACTATTCTTTCAGTATGTCATTCTCCTGATTGGTTAATTGACATAGGTGCTAATGTGCATGTATGCGGTGATATTTCCATGTTTTCGTCTTATCAGACCGCAGGGACTTCCACCATGCTGATGGGCAACGGTTCAAGTGCTTCTGTTCGTGGTGTTGGCATGGTTGATCTGAAGTTTACTTCGGGGAAGATCGTGCGGCTGAAGAACGTGCATTATGTCCCCTCCGTCAATAAAAATCTTGTTAGCGGATCTCTTCTGTGTAGAGATGGCTACAAGCTTGTCTTTGAGTCGAATAAATTTGTAATATCCAAGTATGGAACCTTTGTTGGTAAAGTCTATGAGTCAGGAGGCCTCTTTCATTTATCCTTATTAGACGTTTGCAATAAAGTTGTTAATCATGTTTGCAACAATCGTGAATAAAATGTGTGGCATTCATGTCTTTGTCATGTTAACTTTGGTTGCATGTCACGACTAGCGAAGTTAAACTTAATCCCTAGTTTCACCTCTGTCAAGGGATCTAGGTGTCAAGTGTGTGTGCAAGATAAGCAACCTCGTAAGTCTCATGCGACTGCGGAACCAAGAAATCTTGCACCACTAGAGCTCATACATTCAGATCTTTGTGAAATGAACGGTGTGTTGACAAAAGGTGGAAAGAAATATTTTATGATGTTAATTGATGACCCCACTAGATACTGCCATGTGTATCTTTTGAAATCTAAGGATGAGGCTTTGAACTATTTCAAGATCTATAAAGCTGAAGCGGAAAACCAACTTGATCGAAAGATCAAGAGGCTTTTGTCCGATCGTGGTGGAGTGTATTTCTCAAATGAATTTGATTCCTTATGTCCGATCGGTACAATCATGGAGTCGAATGATGTGAATTTCTTTGAAGATATCTTTCCCATGAAGGATATGGCTACCTCATCTAATCAGGAACCAGTTACAATTACTGAACCTGCCATTTCGATGGAACACTTCGAAAATCATGTGGAGGAGAACAATGAAGTTCCTAGTAGGAGTAAGAGACAGAGGACTGCAAGTCCTTTGGTGATGATTTTCTTGTGTATCTCATAGATGACACTCCTAGTTCTATTTCAGAGGCCTATGCATCTAAAGATGCTGACTACTGGAAGGAAGCGGTCCGTAGTGAGATGGATTCCATCTTGGCAAATGAAACTTGGGAGATAACTGGTCGTCCTTATGGGTGCATACCTATAGGGTGCAAATGGGTATTCAAGAAGAAGCTTAGGCCTGATGGTACTATCGAGAAGTACAAAGCACGACTCATGGCCAAGGGTTATATATACCCAAAAGGAAGGTTAAGACTTCTTTGATACTTACTCACCTGTGGCTCGACTGACCACTATTCGAGTACTACTTTCTCTAGCGGCCTCACATGGTCTTCTTGTTCATCAAATGGATATTAAGACTTCTTTCCTATATGGAGAGTTGGATGAGGAAATTTACATGGAACAACTAGATGGGTTTATACTAGATGGTCAGGAAGGAAAAGTGTGCAAGTTGCTGAAGTCTTTGTATGGACTTAAGCAAGCACCCAAGCAGTGGCATGAGAAGTTTGAAAGAACTTTAATAGCTGCAGGCTTCTTTGTAAATGAAGCTGATAAATGTGTGTACTATCACCATGCTGGGGGCAAGAGAGTTATTCTTTGCTTGTATGTTGATGCCATACTGATTTTCGGAACAAATCTGAATGTTATTAAGGAGGTCAAGGATTTCCTATCTCGTTGTTTTGAGATGAAGGATTTAGGAGTGGTTGATGTCATTCTGAACATCAAGTTTTGAGAGACGATGATGGTGGGATTACATTGCTTCAATCTCACTATGTGGAAAAGATCTTGAGTCGCTTTGGACATAGTGACTGCAAGCCCTCTCCAACACCATATGATGCCCAACATGGTTTGATAGCCCACAATGGATCTACTGCTCGGGGCGGGGCTGTCACGGCCCAATCTGTTATGGCCCAGCCATCTCAGGATATTTCGGATTTTTCTGTTGCCACAGTTGGAATATCTGCTCAGGCTGTTATAGATGACCAACCACCGGTTTTTTCAGATAATGCTGCTGAACTTAATGATCTCATTGATGATATTGTTTTCAAGGTTTGGAAATGCCAGAATTGTTTATCTATGCTGCATTACTCCAATTCGTGCACCAGTCCAATTCGTTGCCGTAGATGCTTTCGGCTGGGACACCGAGCCAAGGGATGCTCCGACGCTGCGCATTCCCCAACCTACAAGTGGGTCTCGCGGGTCAATCCTACTTCCTCGGGCCGGTCAGCTGAGATTTTCTCGCCCGACGCCTTGGTTTCCCATGCAGCTAGCCAAGTTGGGGCTTTGCCCAGTCCCATCGCGCCTGCAACATCATCACTTCCGCCATTGCCTGCCGAGCCACCGCCCATCACACCATCGCCACCCACCTCGCCACCATCGCACATCCTAGCCGCGCCATTATCCACCGCGTTGCCATCAGCTTCTCCTCTGCAGACAGCAATGGCTACCTTCGCCCTTGACCCTGCGCCTTTCGTCCCGCCGGGCTTCGATATCATCGACGGTGGACCATGGTGGCTTCCGCGAACCTTCTACTCTCTTGCAGTGGCTCCTGACCGTCACCATGAGGAGTATGCCATTGCCATCGTCGAGCCCGCACCCCTGCCTGAAGAAGTTGCAATCTTCAGAAATATGGTCAGTGATTTCATTGTCAACGATCTTGGCCGTGTTGTTCTCGATGCCCAGCCTTGGATCCAAGGAGTTGGACTTTTTCGCTTTCGTAGTCCAGTTGCTAGGCAGGCGCTGGTAGATCATCCTCCGTTTCAGTTGGATATTGATCGATTTGTTAGATTTGTGCCACATGATGAGGGTATCAACTTCAGAGCTATTCAGGGTCTTCACAGGGGTTGGGTTATGATAGTTGGCATACCCCTGGACTATAGGCGTACGCAGTACACTGCAGATGCAATCAGTACCTTTGGCCGCCTCCACCACTGGCACCAGGATGATCCGCTGCTCGTGAGTACATTGGCGTATGTCTCTTTCCCGGCAACCACTCTTGTGCCGCGTGATGTCGTTTATCGGGAGTTTGCGGACTTTGGAGGTTCACGCATTTCTTGGTCTGCTCCCATCTACATTTTCTCTATGGATTTTGCTGATATACTGCCACCTGATGAGGATCCGATGCCCTTCGACGGCAATCCTCACCCACTCCCTGGACATCTGCAGTTTAATAACCACAATTGGGTTATGCCTGAGTACCCTGAAATTGGTTGGGATGAGCTACCACCTCCACCACATGAGAATGGTCCAAATTTCCAAGAGGCTCCTCACGATGATCTGAATATTCAGCACGCGGTTGTGGAGGAAAACCAGGTTGATGTGAACCACTCCCAGGAATCTATCATCTTGCAGGTTTCAGATGACTCTGTCAATGCTCAGCCAGTTGAAGACTTAGCGATCTTGCAACAACCAGCAGTTCAGTTACACCCTCCTCTTCATGTTGGCAGAGTTCTCACAGTTTTTGGCCCTGTCTTGCCACCTGTGATGCAATGGCAGAGAGCATTCCAGAAGTTAATGCCGACTTTTTTCTCTGCTGACATCCCAAAGTGTGTGTTCAGGGTTGATTTTGGCAATCTGCTATTGTCTAAGAGCTCTTGGGATATTTGTTTCAGGGGGGCAGATGTTAGTCTCTCTTTACAGCCTCTGACAGAGCTCTCATCCTGCATTCCTCACCAGGTTTCTCCAGCTAAGAGGCCAGTTGCAAGGGCACTCTGTTTTGATGATATCTTTGAACCTGTCAGTGAGTCATTTGAGTTCTCTGCTATACCTGAAGTTACTACCAAGCGTGGCCGCAAACCTAGAGCTATTAAGGTTGTGGTTGATACAGAGGTGCGTCGCAGCGCACGCTTAAGTGCGCTACGTGATGGCTATCATAGATCTCCAAGCAGAGTTTCTCAGCAAGCTAAAACCCATAGCTCCTTCAAGAGGCGTCGAACCAGATCATCTCAGCCGGAGGAGAATCAGTCAGTGCCTCCGCCAACGCCTGTTTCTGATCTTCAGTGCATTGGGGCACGTTTGCACATTGCTCCCGAGTTGATCTCCAAGGAAAAGCTTGAGTCTGATCCTTCTACCTCCACCAGCAGCAAGGGTTCTGATGAATAGTTGCACCGGACGGCTTTATGGTCCATGGTGTACCATTTCAAACGCCATTTATATGCTCTTATGTTTTCTGTTGGGGTCCTATCCAAACTGTTTAGTTCATCAGTGTAGGTCATTACATGATCTACTTTTGTTGCTTTCTATTATGGTTTGTAATGAATCAGTCCGGGTTTAGAGACTGGAAGGTATTATGTTGGAACGTGCGTGGCCTTAATTCTGAAGCACGGTAGTTAGCGGTAAAACAAAAGATTGATGAAAGTGCTTGTTCAGTCGTTTGTTTGCAAGAAACGAAGTGCATGCATATTGATCATAGGTTTATTAGGAAATTCTGTCCTCAACGCTTTGATAATTTCTCCTATGTGGGTAGGGGCCTCGGCTGGTATGATCATCATTTGGAATTCTTCTTTCTTTGAAGGAAAATTAATTGAGGCAAAACATTATGGTATTATTATGGAATTCCATTCTAAACATACTTCTGAAGTTTGGAACCTAGTGTTAGTATATGGTCTGTGCTAGGATCCGGCCAGGGATGATTTTGTCCAATGGTTATATAACCTAAATATCAACTCTGATGATAATTGGCTGCTTTTAGGGGACTTCAATTTTATGCGGTCGTTGGAAAATCGAAACCTGCCAGGGGGTAATGTTAACGATATCTTTCTGTTTAATGAAGTGATTGGCCATCTGGGCCTCGTTGAGCTACCAATTAAAGGAAGGCAATTCACTTGGTCGAATATGCAAACTGAACCTCTACTTGAACAGATCGATTTGTTCTTTACTTCAGTTGCATGGACCGCGGACCATCCAAACATGCTGGTCTTGCCCCTTGCACGCACGACTTCCGATCATGTTCCGTGTGTGGTCTCGATTGCTACTGCTATCCCAAAGGCTAAAATCTTCCGTATTGAAAACTATTGGGTTGACTTACCTGGCTTTTATTATTGTGTGGCACAGGTTTGGAACAAATCTATGGACAGACCATCGGTTGCCCTAACCATTTCCTCTAAATTCAAGGCATTACGTTATGCACTCAAGAAATGGCACATGAATTTGTCCACAATTAAAGCACTCATTTCTGATTGCAACAAAGTAATTCTCTTCTTCGATGGTCTGGAAGAGATTAGACCTTTGTCTAGGCTGGAATTTAATTTCAGGCGAATTGTGAAATTGCATCTCGAGGGTATTTTGCACTGGCAATTTATATATTGGAAGCAGCGTTGTACTATACGCAGCATTAAAGTTGGTGAGGAAAATTCGAAAATTTTCCATGCAATGGCCACGGAGAGGTATAGGAGAAACACAATTTCATCAATTAAAAATGCTGATGGTGAAGTTGTCTCGGATCACCAACAACTTGCGAGCATGTTTTGGTCTGATTTTAATCAACGAATGGGCAATGCAAAAGGAATTCGCATGGGTTTTGACTTGGACACATTAATTCCGAGAGTTGATGGCCTTGAGGAGTTGTCCCAACCTTTTACGGATTCCGAGGTTGATGTTGTCATTAAGCACATGCCGCCGGACCGGGCCCCTGGTCCCGATGGTTTCTCTGGTCTATTCTTAAAGAGGTGCTGGTCAATCCTAAAACAGGATTTCATGCAACTGGTGAAGGAGTTTTATGAAGGAATGTGCAGCCTAGAATGTCTTAATACTTCCTTAATTACCCTTATACCGAAAAAATTGAGCCCTGAAGTTGTTGGAGATTTTTGGCTAATCTCACTGACTAACACGTGCTTGAAATTTTTAACTAAGTTGCTCGCTAATCGTCTCCAGAACGTGATCTTAAGATGCATCCACTGCAATCAGTATGGTTTTCTTCGGTCTCGTTCGATCCAAGACTGTCTAGCGTGGTGTTTTGAGTATATACACCAATACAAGGCCTCGAAGCGCCCCATTGTCCTCTTAAAGGTGGATTTCACTAAAGCCTTCGACACAATTGAACATGACCTAATCCTCAGAATTCTGCATTGTAAGGGTTTTGACTCCCGGTGGACTAGTTGGATCAATTATATCTTGTCTACTGGATCTTCTTCTGTGCTTCTCAACGGTGTGCCAGGAAAACACTTTGTCTGCAAAACGGGCGTGCGTCAGGGGGATCCTCTCTCACCGTTGCTTTTTGTGATCGCGGTGGATTTATTACAATCTGTTGTCAATGAGATGTGCTCCAGGAATATTCTAACTCTGCCAATCCCAACCAACTCCAATGATTATCCGATAGTACAATATGCTGACGACACATTAATTGTTCTGCCTGCGATCGATGAGCAACTCATTGCCTTCAAGGAAATGCTGGTCACTTTTGCTGAGTCCACTGGTTTGCGGGTCAACTTTAGTAAATCCTCTCTCATTCCTATAAACATGTCTCATGAGGAAGGTGCTAGAGTGTCCTCTCTGCTTGGATGTGACGTCGGGACGATGCCGTTCATGTACCTAGGTTTGCCAATGGGAACTTCTAGTCCTACAATCTATGATCTTCTGCCTCTGGTCGATCGAGTTGAGCGCCGTTTATCTGCCTCATCATGCTTACTAAACCAAGGGAGCCGACTGCAGCTTCTACAGTCAGTGTTATGCTCCATGCCAATTTATTTTTTGTGCACATTATCTCTCCTGAAGGGCATTTTGCAACAGTTAGAACGAATCATGAGACAGTGTCTGTGGAGAGGCAACACGGATAATCCACGTCTATCACTGGCTGCTTGGGATTTAGTATGTCGCCCTAAGAATTTTGGGGGTTTGGGCGTTCTTAACTTGGCCATCCAAAATGAGGCCCTACTACTAGAGCATCTATTCAAGTTCTCAATAAAATGGATGTGCCTTGGGTATCTTTAATTTGGGACACTTATTACGCAGCATCACTGCCCCAAAGCACACAGTGTTGTGGTTCATTTTGGTGGCGTGATATCATGTGCTTATATCCCAAGTTCTGCAAGCTTGTTGTTCCGCAAGTTCTTGCTGGTGACACAGTGCTTTTTTGGCTTAACCGTTGGCAACTAGGAAATTGTGTTGTTCTCTTGCAGGACTATTTCCCGAGGCTACATCCATTTGTGGTGGATGATGCAATCACATTCAAGGACTTTATGGAGCAGACCGATATCTTGGATCATTTCCATTTGCCTCTATGGCAGGAGGCCTTCTCTGAACTCACACAATTAGAGGCCCTCCTGCCTTTGATCAATATGGATGCTGAGCGCAAGGATATTTGGAAGTGGCCCTCAAAGTCTGGAGTCTTTATGTCAAAGATATATTATGACTCTTGCTTCACACACCTAGTGGTTGATCCAATACTACGCTGGATTTGGAAGTGTGCATGCACATTAAAGCTCAAAGTTTTTGGTTGGCTCCTGTTAATGGATCGCTTGAATACTAGGGATATGATGCAATGTCGACATTGGATCATCCAGGATAACACATGCGTGCTATGCAACCTTGCACAACATGAGGATCGGGCTCATCTTTTCTTTGCTTGCAACTATAGCCAAAGGGTTTGGAACTATCTTGGGATTTCTTGGACAGTTCAACCAAACCAAACCACATATGAAATGGCACAAGCAGTCAGGAAGGATTTTGGTCTCCCTTTTTTCTCTGAGGTTGTATTCACTGCTACCTGGAATATTTGGATACAACGGAATGGGAAGATTTTCAGAAATGAACAACCATCATTTAGAGCTTGGAGAAGAAACTTTATTCATGACATCACCCTCCTATCTCATAGGATTAAATGTAAATATAGAGATAGTTTTTTGTCTTGGATAGCTAACCTTTCTTAGCTTTTTCTTGTAAGTATCTTTCTCTTCTTTGTAAATTCTTAACTTGTAACCTATTCCCTTTTTATCTTTTAATAAAGGACTGTGAGGCTGTTGCCTTGCAGTAAATAGTCAAAAAAACATTCTCAGATTATTGGCTCACTTATGTACTTAGCCAGTGCTACAAGACCTGACATCTCTTTTGTTGTTAGAAAACTGAGTCGGTTTGTCTCAAAACCAGGAGATGTGCATTGGAAAGCTCTAGAGAGAGTTTGGCGTTATTTGAAAGGCACTGTGAATTATGGAATTCACTACACTGGGCACCCAAAGGTGCTTGAAGGGTATAGTGACTCAAACTTGATCTCAGATGCTGATGAGATAAAGGCCACGAGCGGATATGTATTCACTCATGGAGGTCGCGCTGTTTCTTGGAAGTCTTGCAAGCAGACCATCTTAACAAGGTCAACAATGGAAGCGGAACTCATAGCACTAGATACAACTACGGTTGAAGTAGATTGGCTTTGCGGTCTCTTGAATGACTTGCCAGTTGTTGAGAAACCTATACCGGTTATCCTGATGAACTGCGACAATCAAACTGTGATCACGAAAGTGAGCATCTCAAAGGATAACAAGAAGTCATCAAGACACGTTCAGAGAAGGTTAAAGTCTGTCAGGAAAATGAAAAACTCTGGAGTTATTGCGTTGCATTATATCCAAATGTCTAAAAATCTGGCAGATCCTTTTACTAAGGGTCTACCATGTAATAATGCATCGAGGGAGATGGGTATGAGATCCACAATATGAGTTGTTCACAGTGGTAACCTAGTCTATGTGATCGGAGATCTCGTGAATTAGATGTGGAAGACAAGCTGTTGGTCAACTAAGAGGAGAGTATCCTTATTGTTAACAATACCACTCCATGAAGATGCAATACTCTCCTAAATCTGCATGGCAGGTTGATGTATATCTTAATGTGTTCTAAGTGGCTCTTTGAAGCAGAGATGTTGTCCTGCAGAACATCTTTTAAAGAACGCACATATATGAGTCTGATTGTTAAACGTCGCAATCTATGAGAGTAGGGTTCTCTCTAGTAAACTCATGAGAGGTCTCGGAGTATGACGCATAAGATCCACACGCGGGGATGACACACAGTAACCACGTATCGGTCAAGGCTTTATGTGAAGCTAGATTCGTAGAAAACTTGCAGTTCAAGGCCCAGTCCACTGTTCAAGTTGCTTACTAGTGTAGCATAGAGTTCTAGGAGGAAGTTCAACTTAACAGTCTCCACTGTAGTACCGGTATGTAAAACAGTGTTTTGGAACCAAAGGCAAATTTTGTGTGCCTCTAGGATATGGTGGGGGATTGCTGGAATTTTGTCTATTTTGGGCCAAGCCCAATAGCAGTTTCAGAAATTCCTAATAAATCCTAGAGGCCCACCTAGCCCATTCGTGCAAGGCAAGAGGTGGAACTAAAGTTTAGTCCCACATTGCTAGTTTAGAGGGAGTTGGACCTCTTTATAAGGGAGGTTCTTTCCCCACATGTATGATGATGAGAACAAGAGGGACATCCACATGCGCTCCTCCTCCGCCGCCCGCCTCGCCAAGCCACGCATCCTCACGACGTGTCGCAGGTTGAGGGAATGAGCCGAGAAAATGTCTAAATTTTTGCTACGCATGACGGGTATACGAAAGGTCGCGCGGGAGCTGAAACATTTTCCTGTAGTGGACACTGAATCTGAACGGCTCGCCTCTTCAGCTGAAGTCTGTTCGTTTCGTCTCCCTCGTTCCCTTCAGCTCCCGACGCAGCCTCCCGTCTCCTTCTCTGGCTCCTAAAAAAGGGAGGTCACTCCTCTCAGAGAGACGCAGCAGAACTACTTCTTCCTCTCGCCACCGGTTCTATCGCTGAGCTACTGTTGTCTTCCTCCTCCCGGCTTGCGGCATGCACCGCGAGTCGGGACAGTAGGCCTCCGAAACCGCACCTCTTTGAGTCATGTACGGGAGAAGGGTGATAAGGTTTTTGGGGAATGCTCTGCGCGACTACTAACTCCTTCGTCACGGACGCCCCGGACTCCGACGACTACTTCCCCAACGACGACTTCTTCACCAACGTCGACAACCTCCTCGGCGACATGGCTGGTGAGGATGTCAACCCCAAGTCCAGTGCTTCTGCTGCTGCTGTCCCGTACGTGTTCTTGCTCTTTCTGTTAGAGGCCCTGCCACAGTTCCTTGTTCTAGTGTTTGCCCTAGATATGTTAGCTTCTACTTCATATATGCAACTTGCTATACTGTTTGCTCTAGATATGTTTAGTTATAGTTCATATATGAAGATTCTATCTACCTTCTCTTTGTCAGACCGCATGACTTGTTTTATCACTGCTATATTAGTTATGCTTTATCTAGTATTTTTGTTAATAAAATCATTCCATAAATTGCTCATATTTCCAACGGTATCGGGGGTATGAACCATGGAAAATTTAGAGTACAGTAGATATTACACCAATATAAATAAAGAATGAGTTCACAACAGTACCATAAAGTGGTGATTTATTATCTTATACTAACAGAGCTTATGAGATTTTCTGTTGAGTTTTGTGTTGTGAAGTTTTCAAGTTTTGGGTAAGGATTTGATGGAATATGGAATAAGGAGTGGCAAGAGCCTAAGCTTGGGGATGCCAAAGGCACCCCAAGGTAATATTCAAGGACAACTAAGGGCCTCACCTTGGGGATGCCCCGGAAGGCATCACCTATTTCGTCTTCATCTATCGGTAACTTTACTTGATGCTATATTTTTATTCACCACATGATATGTGTTTTGTTTGGAGCGTCTTGTATGATACGAGTCTTTGCTTTTTAGTTTGCCAAAACCATCATTGTTGTACACACCTTTTGAGAGGGAGACGCATGAATCATGATTTATTAGAATACTCTATGTGCTTCACTTATATCTTTTGAGCTAGGAAATTTTGCTCTAGTGCTTCACTTATATCTTTTTAGAGCACGACGGTGGATTTATTTTGTAGAAATTATTGAACTCTCATGATTCACTTATATTATTTTGAGAGTCTCTCTAAACAGCATGGTAATTTTGTTTGGTTATGAATTTAGTCCTAATATGATAGGCATCCAAGAGGGATATAATAAAAACTTTCATATAAAGTGCATTAAATACTATGAGAAGTGTTGGGGATATAATTACTGGGTATGAACCGCCCAGGAGGGGC
Organism: Triticum aestivum; assembly: GCF_018294505.1. NCBI lineage: Eukaryota > Viridiplantae > Streptophyta > Magnoliopsida > Poales > Poaceae > Triticum > Triticum aestivum. The sequence goes on along the minus strand of NC_057809.1, from coordinate 542,474,267 downwards.
CGGGTCATACCACTGGCGACTTATCAATGAAGATGGAGGGTCATAGCGAGCCTATTGACGGCCCAAGACCCAGAGGCAACTTGAGGCCCAAGAGGATGAACCTCCACATGTATAACTTGTATTGTAAGGCAAGCTTAGTTAGTCACTAAGCCGGATACGTTGTGTATGAGGCGGCCAGGACTCTGTAAGCTGCCGAGCATCAACCTGTGTATATAAAGGGGTGACCCGGCGGTGGGTTAACTCAAGAGACAACAAGTCGAGAACTAGGCCAAGCGTATTCGCTCACTGGTAATCGAAACCCAAGAAATACAATCCCAAACTTGAGTAGGCCTTTACCTCCACTGCGAGGGGATGAACCAGTATAAACTCCCTGTGTCCTTTGTCCCGATTAACCCCTTTAAGCTAACCTAGTTGCGATGGCCCCATGACTAAGTCCTTTCGCTAGGACGTCTGCTGTGTTAAGTCCACAACAGTTGGCACCCACCGTCGGGCCAGCGCACGGTGGTTTCAAGTTCTTGAAGGGTAGCTTCGCATGGATCAAGGGATACGTTGTGGGCCAGATGACCAAGAGTCATCACGGCGAGCTCTACATCGACGACACTGGCTGGGGCCCCGGGGCCGGCTCAATTGAGTACGGTACCGGGTCCCCTTCGGCGGAATCCACGTCTTCATCGGCAAGATCGGCGAATCGGGCCCTGAGCCGGACACCTGCACCGACATCATTGAGACGGCTCAGCGTGCACGACCCGCCAAGGTTCAAGCCGCTACAAAGCATGCCTTATTGGTTTCATCCACGGGGCGGACCTTGAGGAAGGATCTGTGTCTGGTAGTGAGACGGCCATCTACTCGGATGGTGAATCGTCAACCGGTGAGACCAATTCCATGTATCAACTGCAGGATGGACGGCTTCGGGGCTGTTCCGATGGCGACAGTATTCCGGACCCCTATGAGTCGTCGAACAGGGTTGCGATCTTCATGGCCGGTACACAGCTGGCACTTGGCTCAACGACCGCCGCGGCTATGACCTCCAGCTCAACGGCCGCGCAACGGCTGGGGTAGCGGATCTGCACACCCACCGGCCCAGATTCTGACAGAGTTATTGGAGGCTTTGGCGACTTTGATGGGGGTAGAGGTGACCCCGGACACTCAAGAACAACATAAGGTGGATGTTGCGAGGTTACAAGATGAGATAGCTCAAGCCAAGGAAGAGCTGGCGGCTGAGAATGCTAGGATGGCCACGGAGCGAGCTGCTTTGTACGCCCAGGCACAACGGATTCAGGCAGACTCTTTTCGGCTCAGCTTGGATCAAAACGCTTCAAACACCATCATGAGAAGGAGGCACCAGAGCCGTTTACCTCCAGTTTACGATGCGAGAAACCTCTTCAACACGCCTAGGGCAGGGACCAGTGACCCGCCTGTGGTAAACCGGGTGGTGGAGGCGCCTGTGACCAGAGTGCCAGTTCAGCCGCGTACTATGGATCCACCTCGTTTGGATATGACTCCGCCTCAGCATCTTCCGACACCGTCGGGTCATTATTCTAACCCTTTGGATAATATGACTGCTGCGGCGACGCGATTGGCAGCTCTCCCAGTTGAAGGCGAGTCTCCAGCTGTGATAGAGACGCGGAGGGCCAGAGAACTTCTTCAGACAGCATTGGATCAACATGCAGCTTATTCGTACAGTCATGAAAGGATTCACTCAACCCCTCGACCAAGCCAGAGTTATAGCAGGCACATTGACTCGCCAACAGTTTCAAGCAATGAACAACACCATAACCAGCCTCGTAGGCATGGCCCGGTGCGCGGTGGTACTGATGCTCAGACCTTGGTGGATCAGGGCGGAGCGCATCGGGAGGCTGAGCTGGCGGCTCAACAACAATCTCTGGTTTATCCGTCAGCATCGATGGAGGCAGGAGTGACCTCTAGAACCTTGGGTGTGCCATGTTTAGTGTCGACTTTGCGTAATGAGCGCTTACCTAAGGATTTCAAGGGTCCTCGTAAGGTGCCTAATTACACGGCGGATCAGCCCCCTGAGGCTTGGATTGCGAGCTATGAGATGGACATGGAGATGCTGGATGTTAGTGATGCTGCATGTGCTAAGTATTTTACCATGATGTTGGATGGACCCGGCTCGTACTTGGTTGAAAGGGCTGCCCGCTAACTCCATTAGATCATGGGCAGAGTTGAAGACTCATTTCATCCAAAAATTTAAAGACATGTGCAAGGAGCCTATGTCGATCCTGGATTTGGATTCTTGTGTCCAAGGTGAGGGCGAGTCAACAACCAATTGGGTGCGCCGGATCTTAGCTATCATACACTCATCGGATAGTATCAATGCCGCTTCAGCAGTCCTGATGTTGGAGAAGAATTGACATTTCCTCCCCCTTAAGCAGAAACTGGGGCGGCTTAAACGCCACTGCAATGACATGGCGGAGCTCATGGCGGCTCTCGTCAAATATGCCGACTCTGATAGTACCAAAGACCCCGACTCTGATGAGGAGAAGATGGGTAAGGGGAAGAAGAGCGGCAATACAAAGGGGCAGTAGCATAACACAACAGGTCAAAGCGGCAATGGTAAGCACAAGGCTGATAGCTGTCGGCGTTCTGGGAACGGGGGTCCCCAGACTTCCCTGCTTGCGGCCCATGGCGTGGTTGTGCCGGCAGGTCTATACGGCCCATCATCATCAACAAGGCATTCAAGACCCTCGCGAGGGGCCAAGCCTCACAAGGCGGACGACACAAGACCTCCTCAGGAGCGGCCTCACCAGTCTGCCTCGCGAGGATTGGAGATATCAAGGCGGGGCAAACCTCGCGAGGCTCTCGTGACGTGAGCCATGATGATCGACACCAGGCGTGTGCCAGCGCACGCAGCGTCCTTGTTTCCTCTTTGGTGCCAAGGGGGCAAGCACATGCACGGAGTACCGAGGCATCAGGCAAAGGTTTCCATATCAGTGCAACGAGACCAAGACCAGAAGGACGACAGGACGGAGGTTTCCATGGAGCCCAAGACGGCGTCACCACCAGAACCTTTGGCAGGCGAAGACCACCTTTTGTCAGGATAGCTTGTATTAGTTGTCCCCTTTCAAATTGGCCGTCGTTGTTGGCTCCCTTCCCGCTCAATATTTGGAGAGAGGACCAGGGCCTATATAAGTAGGACTAGCCACCACTAAAAGAGGGGGATCTGATCGATCTGATCATAGGAGAACCCTTAGCCACACCAAGCACAAGAACACCTCAACCTTAGGAGGCTGGTCTTCCCCTTGTACTGTTCTTCATCAGCCCAAGAGGCAATCCACCACCACCACACTGGAGTAGGGTATTACACCACAACGGTGGCCCGAACCAGTATAAACCTTGTGTCTTTGTGTTGCGAGTGCGTCGAGTTCGTCTGCGAGACCTTAGCGAGCTAGGGTGTAGATTGATAGGAGGGAAAGAACTTCACGCGCACCCCAGAGTTCGAACCTTAAGGGTTTGCCGGAACCCGTGATCCAACATTTTGCGCGCCAGGTAGGGGTGCGCCGTAGCTCCTCTCCACCGGCCTACGCTCCACGCCACCGCACTTCGCCCTCATGGCAGGTGCCCCGCCACCGGCTCCAACAGCTGGTGCTGACGACGGGGCCAGGGGGCTCTGAGCCCTGGCCCCCGCCCTGCGGTAGGTGCGATGGCCACCCAAGTTCAGGCCGGAGATGCCGCCGCGCTACGACGGCATGGCAGATCCGTTTACCTTCCTGTTGGCATACGAGGAGGCCGTCCTCGAGGCCGGGGGCAACGACAAGGTCATGGCCAACTGGCTCCCCATGGCCCTCGCCGGCGAGCCACGCGCCTGGCTGCTCAACCTCCCTGGATCCACGGTGGCATCCTGGGGGAACTCCGCAACCTCTTCACTGCCTGCTATGCGGTACCGGCGCAACACGCAATCACGGCCCTGCTAGGCGGCTCTCAAGCACCGCCTTCAGATCGCCACATCAAGCTGTTCCTCCACCAGATCGGTGCCGCTTCCAAGCGCCCGGGGGCTCCGCCAGGCTGGGTTGTACCAGAGGCCGACCTCACCTTCGGCTCATAGGACCACCCCGACTCCACCGCCGGCTCGGGCATGCTCCCAATGCTTTGCACGCCCACCATCTGCAACGTGGCTATTACCAAGACCCTCATCGACGGCGATGCCGGCCTCAACTTGCTCTCCGTGGAAGCCTTCAGCCTTCTTCACGTGCCACTCGAGCGGCTCGGCCTCAGCAAGCCTTTCTTAGGAGTTGGTGGTGGCACTGCCTGCTCTCTGGGATAGATCCGCCTTCCCGTCACCTTCGGCACGTGCGACAACTACCGCACCGAGCTGGTCGACTTTGACATCGCCCGCATCGGCCTCCCGTACAACGCCATTCTCGGGTACCCGGCTCTGGCCCAGTTCATGGCAGCAACTCATCCGGCCTACAACCTCATGAAGATGCCTGGGAGCAAGGGCGTCTGAGAGAGTCCTGGATTAGGGGGTCTTCGGACAGCCGGACTATATCCTTTGGCCGGACTGTTGGACTATGAAGATACAAGATTGAAGACTTCGTCCCGTGTCCAGATGGGACTCTCCTTGGCGTGGAAGGCAAGCTAGGCAATAAGGATATGTATATCTCCTCCTTTGTAACCGACCTTGTGTAACCCTAGCCCCCTCCGGTGTCTATATAAACCGGAGGGTTTTAGTCCGTAGGACAACAGCCAATCATACCATAGGCTAGCTTCTAGGGTTTAGCCTCTCTGGTCTCGTGGTAGATCAACTCTTGTACTACTCATATTATCAAGAATAATTAAGCAGGACGTAGGGTTTTACCTCCATCAAGAGGGCCCGAACCTGGGTAAAACATCGTGTCCCCTGCCTCCTGTTACCATCCGCCTTAGATGCACAGTTCGGGACCCCCTACCCGAGATCCGCCGGTTTTGACACCGACATTGGTGCTTTCATTGAGAGTTCCACTATGCCGTTGCCGTAAGGAAGGATGCCTCGTCTCATTGTTAAAAACAACATTACCGCCGGGGGAGCCCTGGCTGTCGGCCAAACTCTCCAGCTAGCCAGTTTCATCATGACCGCCCGTTCGGCTGCTGCACCGATGACGACTTCTCGGTTCATCGAAAATAGCCTCCACGTCGGCTCGGAATTCGCCGAGCAGATGGATCCAATGGAGCTCTCTTCCCTAAACGAACTCTTGGATCGCATCGCCGCCTTGGGAGTCGCTACGGACTATGATCGGATTGGGCTTAAACCCGATCAAAGGGAGATTAACTCTCCACCGGTCACCCATCATGTTGCGGTGGTGGAGGAACAATGTGGCGATTCTTCCTCTATCTTGAGGACTAACTATGTCCGGATTCCTGAGCTCTCCGAGCTGGATACCCATTTACGGTAGGACATCACCCAAGCCCTGAACCTAGAGTCAGGCAGCGGGCCAGACTTATCGGGCAACATCCCGAAATCCGAACTTCCAAGATTGGAAACACCTCGGCCCCTGGGTCTCAGATCGGGTAAGGGTTCGAAATCAAATACACCCACCCACCCAGACATAAATGATCTTTCCCACATCAGGCAAGAGCCCCATGAAACAGTACATCATTATTGGGCCAGATTCCTCCTTGTGATGAACAAGGTTAAGGACTGCCGCGAGGAAGACGCAGTCTCATTTTTCTGCAATAACTGCACGGACAAGGGAATCCTTAACGCCATAAGTCGCCATGAAATATCACGCTTCACCGACTTGGCATCCATAGTACGAAAGTACTGTGCGATGGAAAGTGCCTGGAAAACCGAAACAAAATTTTGGGATAATCCGGCTCCGAATATACACCCAGTCCGAAGTAAAAGGGTGCACTATCATAAGACACCCGAGTTAATTACAAAGAAGCAAAAACCCTCTACAGGGCATGGAACCGTATTGGAGGGATGGCTCAAAGGACCCTGCAAAATTCATAGTACAACGGATACCATACCAACACACAGCCTTAGAGCATGTTGAATATTCCGGCAGGTGGCCAAAAGCGGCGAGGATCTTCTCATCCCAGATGCCACAGAGCACCATCCCAGGGATAACAATACGGTATTAACAGTCTTTGAGACCTTCGCATCAAATAATAGGCGCAAGCGAACACTCCGCAACATTGCCGAGATCTGCCATGTGGCAGTAATAAATCCATGGAGCGACACGGCTATTACCTTCAATGCCAGTGACGAACCTAAATTCCGAACAGCCCGAGCACCAGCTGCACTGGTCCTCAGTCCAATTGTGGATGGCTTTCGACTCATCAAAATACTCATGGACGGCGGCAGTGGATTAAACCTCATCTACGAGGAAACTCTTCAAAAAATGGAAATAGACTGGAACTGCATTGAGCAAAGTAGCACAACCTTTAGAGGAATCATCCCCAGTCGGGAAGCACGATGTGCTGGGAAAATCACACTAGATGTGGTATTCGGCACAACGGAGAACTATAGGTCCGAAGAAATTACATTCCAAGTGGCCTCGTACAGTAGTGGATACCACGCCCTTTTAGGGCGGGAGGCGTTCACGATCTTCCAAGCCATACCCCATTATGGGTACATGAAGCTCAAAATGCCCGAGCCCAACGGAATCATCACTCTCGCTAGTGATCCAGACACAGCGCTCTGCGCCGAAAACAAAATAGCCGCATTGGCCCTCGAGGCATTATCCGAAGCCCTTTCGGCCGAGGAATTAACTGCGCTACGCTCCATAGTGGATAGGGACGGCATGATACTTGATAAGATATCCAAGTCCACCTCTTTTAAACCAGCGGATGAAATAGTCAAATTCCAAGTCCACCCAACGGACCCTACAAAAACAGCCTCCATCGGGGCACAGTTAAACCCCGCCGTGGACGCTGCACTACGAGAGTTCCTGCGCGAGAATTGGGACATATTCGCCTGGCACCCCTCAGACATGCCAGGAATCCCATGCAGGCTGGCCGAGCACAACCTCAATATTCTAAAGGGATTCAAGCCGGTCAAGCAGACTCTTCGGCATTTCTCTGAACCTAAGAGACAAGCTATGGGAGAAGAACTAGCCAAGTTATTAGAGGCCGAATTCATTAGAGAAATAAAACACCCGAACTGGCTAGCAAACCTGGTGATGGTACCAAAGAAGGACAAATCCTGGCACCTGTGTGTCGATTTTAAGGACCTCAACAAGGCCTGCCCAAAGGATCCCTTCCCCCTCCCCGCATTGATCAAATTATTGATGCTACCGCAGGACACGCGTCATTGTGTTTCCTCGACGCATACTTCGGCTACCACCAAATCAAGATGGCGGAGTCTGACCAAGCCGCAATAGCATTTATCACACCATACGGCCCCTTCTGTTTCAACACAATGTCTTTCGGACTCAAAAACGCCGGTGCAACATATCGGCGCATGATTCAGACATGTCTGGAGAAACAGATCGGCAAAACAGTAGAGGCATACGTAGATGATGTGGTCGTCAAAACCAAGCACGTCGACTCTCTAATAGACGACTTGAGGCTCACATTCGACAACCTCCGAAAATACGACATCAAGCTCAATCCGGGAAAATGCGTTTTCGGCGTACCAGCCGGAAAGCTCCTGGGCTTCATTGTCTCTAGTAGAGGAATTGAAGCTAATCCGGCCAATATCTGAGCTCTATCACAGTTGGCTACCCCAACAGACCTCAAACAAATCCAGAAATTAACTGGATGTGTGGCGGCTCTAAGCCGCTTTATCTCCCATTTAGGAGAAAAGGTATTACCCCTTTACCGCCTCCTTCGACGCACCGAACACTTCGAGTGGATGGACGCTGCCATAGCCAGATTGGAAAAAATAAAAGCCATACTGGCAACCAACCCAATCTTGGCCGCGCCAAACATCGGCGAACCAATGCTGTTGTACATTGCGGCAACTCATTAGGTTGTAAGCGCAGTGCTCGTCGTCGAACGAGAAGCGGACGGACATAAATTCCCCCTTCAAAAGCCGGTATATTATGTATCCACTGTCCTCACTCCATGCAAATCACGGTACCCACATTATCAAAAGATAGCATATGCGGTATTCATGGCATCCCGGAAGCTACGACACTACTTTCAAGAGTGTTCAATTACAGTAGCCTCGGAAGTGCCACTTAATGATATTATAAACAACCGCGACGCCACGGGCCAGATCGCCAAATGGGCCATTGAGCTCCTCCCGTTCGACATAACATAAAAACCCCGACGAGCCATTAAATCGCAAGTATTGGCCGACTTTGTCGCCGAATGGACGGAAGCCAAACTCCCTAAAGAGTGCGGCGCATACTCCAATTGGATCATGCACTTCGACGACTCCAAAATGCTGGCTGGTCTGGGGGCTGGCGTCGTCCTGACATCCCCAACCGGAGATACAGTTCAATATGTACTACAGATACTGTATACAGACTCCAACAACGCAGCCGAATACGAAGCCCTGTTACATGGTCTCCGGATGGTAGTTTCCATGGGCATTCAACGCTTGGAGGTGCGTGGGGATTCAAACCTCACAATATCCCAAATAAATAGAGACTTCGATGCCAAGGATCCTAAGATGGTGGCCTATCGCAAGGCCGTCTTAAAGATGTCAGCTCGGTTCGAGGGGCTCTAATTTCACCATGTGGCTCGGGAAAACAATCAGGCGGCGGATATCCTCGGCCGCATCGGCGCAAAACGCGATGCGATCCCCCCAACATCTTTTTGGAAAGGTTGTTTAAGCCATCCGTGGTATGGGAAGGGAACACCGGTAACAATAGTCCGGACCCGACCAAAATGCTCGATACCAAACACTCTGACATAATCGGAGGATCTGCCACCGAAATAACACCTTCGGCCCACGTAATAATGGCCATCATCGCCCCGTGGACATAACCATTCCTGGCCTACCTAACTAGGCAGGAACTCCGGGAGGACCAAAATGAGGCACGCTGCATAGTGCGGCGATCTAAAGCCTACAGGGTCCATGCGGGAGAGCTGTATAAAAAAAGCACTACCGAAGTCCTTCAAAGGTGCATCTCCGAAGAGGAAGGGCGGAAACTTTTGGCAGAAATTCACGCCGGACTCGACGTCCACCACGCTGCAGCCCGGGCCCTTGTAAGCAAGGCCTTCCGTACATGTTTTTATTGGCCGACGACCTGGGTAGATGCACAGACTTGGTCCAACGCTGCGTCGGTTGCCAACTTTTTGCAAACCAAAGCCACATGCCACCCACCACCCTCCAAACAATCCCCATTACCTGGCCCTTCGTGGTCTGGGGGCTTGACATGGTTGGACCCCTTAAAGGGGGAACCCATAAGAAAAAATACTTACTGGTCATGGTGGATAAATTCACCAAATGGATAGAAGCCAAACCTGTTAAAACGGCCGAATCCGGATCGGTGATAGACTTCATATCCGGGGTTGTACACCGTTATGGCGTCCCCCACAACATCATCACTGACAACGGCACAAACTTTATGGCCGACGAGGTAAAACTCTGGTGCAACAACATGGGCATCAAGCTCGATTATGCTTCTGTCTATCACCCACAAACCAACGACCAAGTCAAGCGAGCAAATGGTCTTATCATGAGCGGCATCAAACCCAGATTAGTGCGGTCCTTAAAGGAGTCTAACATGCACTGGGTAGAGGAGCTCGACTCCGTACTCTGGGGGCTGCGGACCACGCCGAATCGTACTACCGGATACACACCCTTCTTTATGGTGTACGGCGCAGAGGTGGTTCTGCCCTGCGACATAATTCATGATTCACCTCGAGTGCACATGTACGAAAAAAGAGAGGCCAAGCTCGATCGACAGGACAGTCTGGACACACTGGAGGAGGAGCGCGACATGGAAAAAGCCCGTTCTACATTCTATCAGCAACAGGCTCGAAGATACCAAAGCAGAGAAGTACGGGCCAAAACTTATAACATTGGCGAGGTAGTTCTACGCCTGTCGGAGAAGAAAAAGACCAAGCTCGAGCCCAAATGGGAAGGTCCCTTCATTATTGACCAAGTTCTGACCGATGGAGCGTACCGTCTGTGGGATGCATCGAATAATCGACTTGAGCCGAACCCATGGAACGCAGCCAGGCTCCGAAGATTCTACGCCTAGTGCCGGACTCTATGTTCGTCTCCTTCCTCTGTCCATTCTTCGCATTTACATTATCTGTCTTTTTTCTCTTTCTTTCTTTTATTCTTTCTCAAGGCCTTCAAGGGCCAACTTGTGCCTTGCTTGCACACTATTGACGCGCTAACCGCCCTCATTATACCTGGGGGCTTCTTAAACAGAAGCTTAATTATTTATCTAGGCTTCATGCCCCGCACATGTGTTATTCTTCCGCATGTACCTTTTCTTCACCATTATATGCATCGATATGACTTAAGTTTTGACCAAGCTGGGTTGCCTGGCTCTTGTATTTATGCCCCACGTTCCCGTTAATTCGGCTAGGGAATAAGGGGAGAACCTCTGCGATTGTTACTGCCGGGTCAGCCGGATGTGTACCTCAGACTGGGTGAAGCCGAAAGCTAGTGTTCTTAAGGGAATATTCGGTCGGTGAATAAAAGATGATTTTTATTTATTTTCCATATGTGCCCCTAGATGTTTTTGCCTGCGTTTCCTCTCGCAGTCCGGACATGCACTTTAGGGCATGCGTACCCATGGAAAGGAACCCTTAACGGAACCTTTACCTGCGGGTGCCAGCGGGTGCAGCGTCCTTGTTTCATCTTTGGTGCCAAGGGGGCAAGCGCAGGCACGAAGTATCGAGGCATCAGGCAAAGGTTTCCATATTAGTGCAACGAGACCAAGACCAGAAGGACGGCAGGACGGAGGTTACCATGGAGCCCAGGACGACATCACCACCAAAACCTTTGGCAGGCGAATACCACCTTTTGTCAGGATAGCTTGTACTAGTTGTCCCCTTTCAAATTGGCCGCCGTTGTTGGCTCCCTTCCCGCTCAATATTTGGGGAAAGGACCAGGGCCTATTTAAGTAGGACTAGCCACCACCAAAAGAGGGGGATCTGATCGATCTGATCATAGGCGAACCCTTAGCCACACCAAGCACAAGAACACCTCAACCTTAGGAGGCTGTTCTTCCCCTTGTATTGTTCTTTATCAGCCCAAGAGGCAATCCACCACCACCACACTAGAGTAGGGTATTACACCACAACGGTGGCCCAAACCAGTATAAACCTTGTGTCTTTGTGTTGTGAGTGCGTCGAGTTCGTCCGCGAGACCTTAGCGAGCTAGGGCGTAGATCGGTAGGAGGGAAAGAACTTTGTGCGCATCCCAGAGTTCGAACCTTAAGGGTTTGCCGGAATCCGTGATCCGACAATGGCAATTTAGATTTTATGGCTAACACCAATACGCAGAATAATAATCAGTGTCGCAAGGGAAAGCTGCCCCGGCTTGGAGGGCCAAAATTTAACATTGAGGCGATGATGAATCAGCCTTGTCCAAAGCATGGTACGCAGGAGAAGCCGGCCAATCATCTGTGGAAGGAGTGCTTCATCATGAGGGAGTATCGGAATTCCATTTTTTTCTAGAATAATCATGGCCCAAACATCAGCTCAGGATCCGGCTCTCATGGGCCTAGCTTTGGTAGTGGCGGCTCAAACTCTGGTTTACAGGGTCAAGGCAATCAGGGTGGATTTAATCAGAAGTCTGGTCAAGGGAGTCAGTAGCAGCAATCTGCTTATCAGAGTAATCCAAAGCAGTTGAACAGTGGACAATATCATGTGTTCACCACAAGTTTATGTAAACAAAACCAGAAGATTCATAAAAGGGCGGTGAACGTGGTTGAGCTGGCGATTCCCCGTTACTTGCGATGGTCTGAACATCCTATTCTTTGGAGCCGTGAGGATCACCCGCCCTGGGTTGACAATCCGGGTCACTTGGCTTTAGTGGTTGCACCTCAGGTTGGAGGTTACAAGTTCACTAAGGTGCTCATGGATGGAGGCAGCAGCATTAATATTCTTTAGTACAAAACTTTTCGTCGTATGAGTTTGACCGACAAGGATCTTAAGCCGTCTAACACTGTTTTTCATGGTTTGGTGCCTGGTAAGTCGGCATATCCAGTGAGTAAGATAGCCTTGGAAGTGGCTTTCGGTGGTAATCATGATTCCAGAGTTGAGACATTGACCTTTGAGGTGGTTAAGATCAAGAGCCCTTATCACGCTTTGTTTGGGCGGCTGGCTTATGCTAAGTTCATGGCAAGGCCTTGTTATGTTTATCTACAGCTTAAGATGACGGGTTATAAGGGTGCCATCATAGTGCATGGGAACCGGAAGATAGCTTTGGAGTGTGAAGAGGGTGATGCTGCTTATGCTGAGTTTGTTTGTGCAATAGAAGAATTGAAGTTTTACAAAGATAATGTTGACCTAGTGGATATGACACCTTTGAAGAAGCCAACCATAGAGCATGACCCTCTGTTGAAGTTTAAGTCGGCATATGACACTAAGTTGGTTGATTTTGTTCCTGGTGATTCATCCAAGCAGTTTAGTATCAGTGCTAATCTGGATCCGAAATAGGAAAGCGTGCTCATCAAGTTCATCCGTGAGAACCGGGACATCTTTGCATGGAAGCCTTCAGACATGCCAGGTGTACTGAGGGAACTCGCTGAGCACACTCTCAATATTGATCCAAAGTTTAAACCGGTCAAGCAATTCCTTCGTCGCTTCAACGAAGAGAGGCATAAGGCCATTGGTGAAGAAGTGGCCCGGCTCTTGGCAGCTGGGTTCATTTTTGAAGTTTTTCATCCTGAATGGTTGGCTAACCCGATGCTGGTGCTTAAGAAAAATGGTACTTGGCGCATGTCCATGGATTACAAAGACCTTAATAAAGCCCGTCTGGCTGATCCTTTTTCTCTCCCTCATATTAATCAGATTATTGATGCTACGGCGAGTTGTGAGCGTTTGAGTTTTTTGGATGCTTATTCTGGGTATCACCAGATCAAGATGGCAGTTAAGGACCAGGAGAAGACAGGTTTCATCACTCCCTTTGGAGCCTTCTGTTATGTGTCTATGCTTTTTGGGCTCAAGAGTGCCCATGCGACTTATTAGCGGTGTGTTCAGAATTGCCTTCATGATCAGATTGGACGCAATGTGCATGCTTATGTGGATGATATTGTTGTGAAATCCAGGAAGAAGGACACTTTCATAGATGATTTGAAAGAGACCTTTGACAATCTCCGGGTCTACAAGATGATGCTTAACCCAGCCAAGTGTGTTTTTGGTGTGCCAGCAGGCGAACTCTTGGGTTTTTTGGTTTCTGAAAGAGGCATTGAAGCTAACCCGGAGAAGATCAAGGCTATCACTTCCTTGGCTAAACTGGCGTGTATTAATGATGTTCAGCGTCTGGCGGGTCGTATTGCGGCCTTATGCCGGTTGGGAGAAAAAGCTATTCCTCTGCATCAGATGATGAAGAAAACAGATCACTTTGTCTGGAGTGATGCTGCTGATCAGGCGTTTGAAGCCTTGAAGAAACAGTTAGCTGAACCGCCGATCCTTGTTGCTCCTATTGATAAGGAGCCCTTGTTGTTATATGTGGCTACCAATAGCCGAGCCGTCAGTGCAACGACTGTGGTAGAACGGAAGAAAGAAGGCAAGGAACATCCGATTCAGCGGCCGGTTTATTATGTCAGTGACGTGCTCATTGAATCCAAGAAGAGATATCCGCATTGGCAGAAGCTGATATATGGGGTGTTCATGGCTAGTCAAAAGCTAAAGCAATATTTCCCTGGTCATCCCATCACTGTGGTTAGTTCTGCTCCTTTAGGGGATATTATTCAAAACAGAGAGGCCACAAGTCAGGTAGCCAAATGGGCCATTGAGCTTGGACCCCATGGTTTGAAGTATATGCCTCGGACAGCTATCAAGTCTCAAGCACTTGTGGATTTTATCAATGACTAGACTGAGCTGCAGATGCCTGAGGAGAAGTCGGATAGCACATATTGGACTATTCACTTTGATGGATCCACGCAGTTGGAAGGCTCGCGGGATGGAGTTATTTTGACTTCCCCATGAGGTGATAATTTTTGTTATGTTTTACGGTTGATGTTCCCTTGTACTAACAATGCAACTGAGTATGAGGCCTTGCTCCATGGTCTTCGGATGGATAAAAAGATGAATTTAAGTCGGGTGAGGTGTTTTGGTGACTCAGATTTGGTGGCTCAGCAAGTTTCGGGCACTTGGGATCTATTGTCATGAATGAAGAAAATCCTACAAGTGTGCAGGCACAAGAAAAGAGAGAGAAAGCAAAGGCTGACAAAGCTGCAAAGATGCCAAGTGTTGAGGAGGCATCTCAAGTGTTCCTTAAAACCAAACAAGATCAACTTGCATATCTGATTCAAGCAACCTTGAGGATAGATAAGGGCTTGGCCACCCTGACTAAAAACCAAAAGATCTTGGAAAGGATCATTGAAACCAAGTTCTATGATCTTGATCTTATAGTGACAGAGATGCAGACAGCAGTTGAGAAGCTCCAGGAAGAAGCTGAGGAGATGAAAGGACAGGCTACCACAGATGCCTTTCAGAGAGTGCCAAGAGGTCAGAGATCTGCTGCAGTACCCATGGCTGACACAAGAGCAACTACATCAGCACCTACAACCACAACATCAGTGCCACCTCAAGTTGTAAATCCACCAGCTCCAACCACTTCAACAAATGCATTCATCCTTGGAGTCCTCTCAACACCACCTCCCAAAGATCAAGCCTAGAGAGATGCATAGCACTATGCATTTTCAAACTTTTTGGTAACTTGTTGCCAAAGGGGGAGAAATGTATAGATCATAGGCTTCAAGAGAGAGAGAGAGAGTTTTTGCTTCTTTTGTCTCTCTTGCTATTTGGTTGATCCTTTTGTGTGCTTGCTTAATGCTTTATGTCTATGTGTGTGAGATACTTATATGACCATGTGTTTGATCATATCTTACATTAATGCTTGTTCTTGAATGATATTATCTTTTATATCTCTCGTATGATCATTCACTTTGCTTGGTGATGAGTGCATGTTTTTTTTACTTTCTATCATTTTGCGCACTCCACCAAGATGTATGTGACATGGAAGAGTAACCCATGATCCTAATCGATTGTGCATTTGCATTCAAAAGAAAATTTTAAATAATGCACAAATTTAGGGGGAGCTCTTGCTTATCGCATACTTCTCAAAGCGACGATGTATTTCAATCTTATTATCATTTGTTGAAGCTTTGATATATATGTTGTCATCAATTACCAAAAGGGGGGAGATTGAAAGTACAACTATCCCTAGGTGCTTTTGGTAATTCCTAACAACATATAGCTCATTGAACTAATGCTATTTCAAGATGATCATTTCAAAAAGTTCAATGGTTGGCATGGCATGGATTAGGAATGTGGACCCCTCAAAATGCTACAGACACATATTGGCTCAAGCTCAAGACTCTACTTTTTCATTTTAGTGATCTAAGATCACATTGAGTCCATAGGAAAAGCCAATACTATTAAAAGGGGATGAGGTGTTGCTTAATGGCTTGTTTGCTCAAATGCTTAGTGATTGGCATGGCATGGATTAGGAATGTGGACCCCTCAAAATGCTACAGACACATATTGGCTCAAGCTCAAGACTCTACTTTTTCATTTTAGTGATCTAAAATCACATTGAGTCCATAGGAAAAGCCAATACTATTAAAAGGGGATGAGGTGTTGCTTAATGGCTTGTTTGCTCAAATGCTTAGTGATATGCTCCAAAAGCCCTCAACCACTTTCTCATATCCACATATGTCCCAAACCAAAGTCAAACTCGGCCCCACCATAATTATCTATTTGGCGCCACCGAGTTCATTTGACATAGCCACTGCCAGAAACCCTAGTCACTTCGGTCTCACCGATAGGGATCTCGGTCTCACCGAGATGGGATTGCAAACTCTCTGTTTCCCTTCGTAACGTTTCGGTCCAACCGAGATGAGCGATCGGTCCCACCAAGTTCGCAATGCAAATTCTCTATTTCCCTTTTGTAACATTTCGATCTCACCGAAATGAGCGATTCAGTCCCACCGAGTTTGCCTGACCAACTCTCTGTTTGCCTATTACAGAAATTGGTCCTACCGAGTTTATGTGATCGGTCTCACCGAGATTACGTTATGCCCTAACCCTAATGAAATCGGTCCCATCGAGTTGACATGTCGGTCCCATCGAAAATCCTAACGTTCACATTTTGAACTAAATTGGTCTGACCGAGTTTCATGATTCGGTCTCACCGAGTTTGCTAAATTGTGTGTAACGGTTAGATTTTGTGTGGGGGCTATGTATACCCCTCCACCCATCCTCCATTTGTGGAGAGAGCTATCAGAATGTGCCTACACTTCCAGCATACATTTTCTGAGAGATAACCACCTACTCATGTGTTGAGACCAAGATATTCCATTCCAACCACAAGAATCTTGATCTCTAGCCTTCCCCAAGTTCCTTTCCACTCAAATCATCTTTCCACCAAATCCAAATCTGTGAGAGAGAGTTGAGTGTTGGGGAGACTATCATTTGAAGCACAAGAGCAAGGAGTTCATCATCAACACATCATCTATTACCTTTTGGAGAGTGGTGTCTCCTAGATTGGTTAGGTGTCACTTGGGAGCCTCCGACAAGATTATGGAGTTGAACCAAGGAGTTTGTACGGGTAAGGAGATCGCCTACTTCGTGAAGATATACCCTAGTGAGGCAAGTCCTTCGTGGGCGATGGCCATGGTGGGATAGACAAGGTTGCTTCTTTGTGGACCCTTCGTGGGTGGAGCCCTCCGTGGACTCACGCAACCGTTACCCTTCGTGGGTTGAAGTCTCCATCAACATGGATGTATGATAGAACCACCTATCGGAACCACGCCAAAAATCTCCGTGTCTACATTGCGTTTTCTCCCTCGAAACTCCTTCCTTTACCTTCATGTGCAATGTCTTACATTCCGCTGCTATACTCTTTAGACTTGCATGTGTAGGTTGATTACTTGACTTGTGCTAAGTTGCTAAAATCAGCCAAGACATAAAATTGGGAAAAGGATAGATTTTTTATTTGGCCAAGTAGTCTAATCACCCCCCCTCTAGACATACTTTCGATCCTATAGTACCCTATAGTTTCCTTAGGTTATCCTATGAAGACTGATACGTCTCCAACGTATCTATAATTTTTGATTGCTCCATGCTATATTATCTACTATTTTGGGCAATATTGGGCTTTATTTTCCACTTTTATATTATTTTTGGGACTAACCTATTAACCGGAGGCCCAGCCCAGATTTGCTGTTTTATGCCTTTTTCAGTGTTTCGAGGAAAAGGAATATCAAACGGAGTCAAAACGGAACGAAATCAACTCGAGAAGTTATTTTTGGAAGGAAACCTACCGGAGATAGACTTGGACCCTACGTCAGAAGATGAAGGAGGAGCTCACGAGGGTAGGGGGCGCGCCCACCCCCCTGGGGCGCGCCCCCTGCCTCGTGGCCCCCCTTCGGTCCACCGACGTACCCCTTGTACCCATATATACCTACGTATCGTAAAACTTCCAGGGAGCACGATAGATCGAGAGTTCCCGCGCCAGAAGCCTCCGTAGCCACCGAAAGTCAATCTAGACCCGTTCCGGCACCCTGTCGGAGGGGCAATCCCTCTCCGGTGGCCATCTTCATCATCCCGGTGCTCTCCATGACGAGGAGGGAGTAGTTCTCCCTCGGGGCTGAGGGTATGTACCAGTAGCTATGTGTTTGATCTCTCTCTCTCTCTTGTGTTCTTAAGGTGATACGATCTTGATGTATCGCGAGCTTTGCTATTATAGTTGGATCCTATGATGTTTTCTTCCCCCTCTACTCTCTTGTAATGGATTGAGTTTCCCCTTTGAAGTTATCTTATCGGATTGAGTCTTTAAAGATTTGAGAACACTTGATGTATGTCTTGCCGTGCGTATCTGTGGTGACAATGGGATATCACGTGATTCACTTGATGTATGTTTTGGTGATCAACTTGCGGGTTCCGCCCATGAACCTATGCATAGGGGTTGGCACACGTTTTCGTAATCATTCTCCGGTAGAAACTTTGGGGCACTCTTTGAGGTCCTTTGTGTTGGTTGAATAGATGAATCTGAGATTGTGTGATGCATATCGTATAATCATACCCACAGATACTTGAGGTGACATTGGAGTATCTAGGTGACATTAGGGTTTTGGTTGATTTGTGTCTTAAGGTGTTATTCTAGTATGAACTCTAGGGCTGTTTGTGACATCTATAGGAATATCCCAACGGATTGATTGGAAATAATAACTTTGAGGTGGTTTCGTACCCTACCATAATCTCTTCGTTCGTTCTCCGCTATTAGTGACTTTGGAGTGACTCTTTGTTGCATGTTGAGGGATAGTTTTATGATCCAATTATGTTAGTATTGTTGAGAGGACTTACACTAGTGAAAGTATGAACCATAGGCCTTGTTTCCTAGCATTGCAATACCGTTTACGCTCACTTTTATCATTAGTTACCTTGCTGTTTTTATAATTTCAGATTACAAATACATTTACCTACTATCCATATACCACTTGTATCACCATCTCTTCGCCGAACTAGTGCACCTATACAATTTACCATTGTATTGGGTGTGTTGGGGACACAAGAGACTCTTTGTGATTTTGTTGCAGGGTTGCTTGAGAGAGACCATCTTCATCCTACGCCTCCGACGGATTGATAAACCTTAGGTCATCCACTTGAGGGAAATTTGCTACTGTCCTACAAACCTCTGCACTTGGAGGCCCAACAACGTCTACAAGAAGAAGGTTGTGTAGTAGACATTAAGCTCTTTTCTGGCGCCGTTGCCGGGGAGGTGAGTGCTTGAAGGTATATCTTTAGATCTTGCAATCGAGTCTTTTAGTTTCTTGTTTTATCACTAGTTTAGTTTATAAAAGAAAACTATAAAAAATGGAATTAAGTTTGCTGCATATGCTTTATCTTTTTAATATCTATCGTGAGAATAAGGATTCTGATAATTGTGCTCAAGTGCTAGAAGAATAAATCTATAAAATGTTTGGCACTAAATATTTGAATGATGAGCATGATTGCAATGTTGTTAGTACGAATTCTTTGAATATCCATGATTCTAATGATATGCAAAGCCACAAGCTTGGGGAAGCTATGTTTGATGAAAATGATATTTTTTTGTCCCCCAAGTTTTGATGAGCAAATTTATTATGATGAAAGCACGCCTCCTATTTATGATGATTATATTGATGAAAGTGGATTTGGAGAAGTCATGACTTTATTTTGTGATGAATCCACTATTTGGGAAGAGGTTCCAATTGATTATGAGAACAAAGTTGCTATCTATGATGATTATTGTGATGACTTGTATGTTATAAAGAATAATGATATCCATGAAACTTGTCATCGTGATTTTAGTTTTCAATTGGATTATGCCTCACATGATAATTATTTTGTTGAGTTTGCTCCCACTGTTATTCATGAGAAGAATTTTGCTTGTGTAGAGACTAATAAAATTTCTATGCTTGTAGATCATGAAAAGAATGCTTTAGGTGCTGGTTATATTGTTGAATTCATTCATGATGCTACTGAAAATTATTATGAGGGAGGAACATATGCTTTTAGGAATTGCAATAATATCAAGTTTCCTCTCTATGCGCTTAAAGTTTTGAAGTTATGCTTGTTTTGCCTTCCTATGCTAGTTGATTATTGTTCCCATAAGTTGTTTGCTCACAAAACCCCTATGCATAGGAAGTGGGTTAGACTTAAATGTGCTAGTCATATTCTTCATGATGCTCTCTTTATATTACAATTCTTATCTTTTATGTGAGCATCGTTGAAATCATCATGCCTAGCTAGGGGCGTTAAACGATAGCGCTTGTTGGGAGGCAACCCAATTTTATTTTAGTTCCTTGATTTTTGATCCTGTTAGTAATAAATAATTCATCTAGACTCTGTTTAGATGTGGTTTTATGCTTTTAATTAGTGTTTGTGACAAGTAGAACCTTTGGGAAGACTTTGGGAAAGTCTTGTTGATCATGCTGTAAAAAAACAGAAACTTTAGCGCTCACGAGAATTGCTGCCATTTTTATTTGGAGAGTGCTATTTAGTTAATTCTTTTTGCAGATGATTAATAGATAAATTCCTCAGGTCCAGAAATTTATTTGAGAATTTTATGAGTTCCAGAAATATACGTTTGATCCAGATTACTACAGACTGTTCTGTTTTTGACAGATTCTGCTTTCTATGTGTTGTTTGCTTATTTTAATAAATCTATGAGTAGTATCGGAGGGTATGAACCATATATAAGTTGGAATACAGTAGGTTTAAAACCAATATAAATAAATAATGAGTTCATTACAGTACCTTGAAGTGGTGATTTATTTTCTTATACTAAGGGAGCTTACGAGTTTTCTGTTAAGTTTTGTGTTGTGAAGTTTTCAAGTTTTGGGGAATAAGGAGTGGCAAGAGCCTAAGCTTGGGGATGCCCGAGGCACCCCAATGTAATATTAAAGGATAGCCAAGAGCCTAAACTTGGGGATGCCCCAAAAGGCATCCCCTCTTTCGTCTTCGTTCATTGGTAACTTTACTTGGAGCTATATTTTTATTTACCACATGATATGTGTTTTTCTTGGAGCGTCAATTTATTTTGTTAGGATTTACTTTCTGTTATTTAGAACAATGTTTTGCATATTTTATTTCAATAAAAGTGGCATTGATAGTCTTTACTATGCCTATTTTAGAAGTCCACATGTTGCTGTTTGAAAACAAAAAGTTTACCGCTGTTGCAATAATTCCCTAGAAAAGTCAGAATGTGATAAAATGTTGAAACCTTTTGAATATTAATCTCTGATAAATTTACTACAGTTTGAATTTTATTTCATAATTTTTGGATCTAGGGAAGTATGGATGTTGCAGCATTCTTTACAGACTATCCTGTTTAGGCAGATTGCTGTTATGTTTGCATTGTTTGCATATGTTTGCTTCTTTAATGATTCTATTTGAGGGTAGGACTATTAAATATGCAGAGGCATTTAGTATGCAATGTTGAATAACAATTTTAGTGGTTTTCTACAGTAGAGTATGATAAGGTTTTTGCAATGGTTTATACTAACTTATCTCACGAGTCCTTGTTGAGTTTTGTGTGGATGAAGCTTCTGAGATTTAGGGAGACCGTGATATGAGAGGAATTAAGGAGACACAAAATCTCAAGCTTGGGGATGCCCAAGGCATCCCGAGATACTATTTCAATAAGTCTCAAGCGTCTAAGCTTGGGGATGCCCCGGTTGGCATCCCACCTTTCTCCTTCAACAACTATCGGTTAGTTTTGGTTGATCCTAAGTTTTTCCTTCTTCACATGATGTTTGCTATTCTTAGATATCATTTTATTTTGTTTTGCTTGCTGTTTGAATAAAGTATCAAGATCTGAAATTATTAAATGTTAGAGAGTCTTCACATAGTTTCATAATTATTCGACTACTCATTGATCTTCACTTATATCCTTCGGAGTAGTTTGTTGTTGCTCTAGTGCTTCACTTATATCTTTTAGAGCACGGTGGTGGTTTTATTTTGAAGAAATAGATGAACTCTCATGATTCACTTAGATTATTTTGAGAGTCTTAAATAGCATGGTAATTTGCTTAAAATCCTAATATGCTAGGCATCCAAGAATAGTAAAAACTTTCATATAGAGTATCGAATACTAAGAGAAGTTTGATGCTTGATGATTGTTTTGAGATATGGAGATGGTGATATTAGAGTCATGCTAGTTGAGTAGTTGTCAATTTGAGAAATACTTCTGTTGAAGTTTGTGATTCCCGTAGCATGCACGTATGGTGAACCGTTATGTGATGAAGTCGGAGCATGACTTATTTATTGATTGTCATCCTTATGAGTGGCGGTCGGGGACGAGCGATGGTATTTTCCTACCAATCTATCCCCCTAGGAGCATGCGCGTAATACTTTGCTTTGATGACTTGTAGATTTTTGCAATAAGTATATGAGTTCTTTATGACTAATGTTGAGTCCATGGATTATACGCATTCTCACCCTTCCACCTTTGCTAGCCTCTCTAATACCGCGCAACTTTCGCTGGTACCATAAACCCACCACATACCTTCCTCAAAACAGCCACCATACCTACCTATTATGGCATTTCCATAGCCATTCCGAGATATATTGCCATGCAACTTTCCACCGTTCCGTTTATGACACACTCCATCATTGTCATATTGCTTAGCATGATCATGTAGTTGACATCGTATTTGTGGCAAAGCCACCATTTATAATTCTTTCATACATGTCACTCATGAGTCATTGCATATCCAGGTACACCGCCGGAGGCATTCATATAGAGTCATATCTTGTTCTAAGTATCGAGTTGTAATTCTTGAGTTGTAAGTAAATAAAAGTGTGATGATCATCATTATTAGAGCATTGTCCCAGTGAGGAAAGGATGATGGAGACTATGATTCCCCCACAAGTCGGGATGAGACTCCGGACGAAAATAAATAAATAAATAAAAGAGGCCAAAGAAGCCCAAATAAAAAAGAGAAAAGAGGCCATAAAAAAGATAAGGCCCCCAAAAAATATAAAAATATAAAAATGAGAGAAAAAGAGAGAAGGGACAATGCTACTATTCTTTTACCACACTCGTGCTTCAAAGTAGCACCATGATCTTCATGATAGAGAGTCTCCTATGTTGTCACTTTCATATACTAGTGGGAATCTTTCATTATAGAACTTGGCTTGTATATTCCAATGATGGGCTTCCTCAAAATGCCCTAGGTCTTCGTGAGCAAGCGAGTTGGATGCACACCCACTAGTTTCTTTTGTCGAGCTTTCATATACTTATAACTCTAGTGCATCCGTTGCATGGCAATCCCTACTCACTCACATTGATATCTATTGATGGGCATCTCCATAGCCCGTTGATACGCCTAGTCGATGTGAGACTATCTTCTCCCTTTTTGTCTTCTCCACAACCACCATTCTATTCCACCTATAGTGCTATATCCATGGCTCACGCTCATGTATTGCGTGAAGATTGAAAAAGTTTGAGAACATCAAAAGTATGAAACAATTGCTTGGCTTGTCATCGGGGTTGTGCATGATTTAAATATTTTGTGTGGTGAAGATAGAGCATAGCCAGACTATATGATTTTGTAGGGATAGCTTTCTTTGGCCATGTTATTTTGAGAAAACATAATTGCTTAGTTAGTATGCTTGAAGTATTATTGTTTTTATGTCAAATTAAACTTTTGTCTTGAATCTTATGGATCTGAATATTCATGCCACAATTAAGAAGAATTACATTGAAATTATGCCAAGTAGCACTCCGCATCAAAAATTCTGTTTTTATCATTTACCTACTCGAGGACGAGCAGGAATTAAGCTTGGGGATGCTGATACGTCTCTAACGTATCTATAATTTTTGATTGCTCCATGCTATATTATCTACTGTTTTGGGCAATATTGGGCTTTATTTTCCACTTTTATATTATTTTTGGGACTAACCTATTAACCGGAGGCACATCCCAGATTTGTTGTTTCATGCCTATTTCAGTGTTTCGAGGAAAAGGAATATCAAACGGAGTCAAAACGGAACGAAATCAACTGGAGAAGTTATTTTTGGAAGGGAACCTACCGGATAGACTTGGACCCTACGTCAGAAGATGAAGGGGGAGCTCACGAGCGTAGGGGGTGTGCCCCCTGCCTCGTGGCCCCCCCTTCGGTCCACCGACGTACCCCTTGTACCCATATATACCTACGTATCGTAAAACTTCCAGGGAGCACAATAGATCAGGAGTTCCACCGCCAGAAGCCTCCGTAGCCACCGAAAGCCAATCTAGACCCGTTCCGGCACCCTGCCGGAGGGGGCAATCCCTCTCCGGTGGCCATCTTCATCATCCCGGTGCTCTCCATGACGAGGAGGGAGTAGTTCTCCCTCGGGGCTGAGGGTATGTACCAGTAGCTATGTGTTTGATCTCTCTCTCTCTCTCGTGTTCTTGAGGTGATACGATCTTGATGTATCGCGAGCTTTGCTATTATAGTTGGATCCTATGATGTTTGCTTCCCCCTCTACTCTCTTGTAATGGATTGAGTTTCCCCTTTGAAGTTATCTTATCGGATTGAGTCTTTAAAGATTTGAGAACACTTGATGTATGTCCTGCCGTGCGTATCTATGGTGACAATGGGATATCACGTGATTCACTTGATGTATGTTTTGGTGATCAACTTGCGGGTTCCGCCCATGAACCAACGCATAGGGGTTGGCACACGTTTTCATCATCATTCTCCGGTAGAAACTTTGGGGCACTCTTTGAGGTCCTTTGTGTTGGTTGAATAGATGAATCTGAGATTGTGTGATGCATATCGTATAATCATACCCACAGATACTTGAGGTGACATTGGAGTATCTAGGTGACATTAGGGTTTTGGTTGATTTGTGTCTTAAGGTGTTATTCTAGTACAAACTCTAGGGCTGTTTGTGACATCTATAGGAATAGCCCAACGGATTGATTGGAAATAATAACTTTGAGGTGGTTTCGTACCCTACCATAATCTCTTCGTTCATTCTCCGCTATTAGTGACTTTGGAGTGACTCTTTGTTGCATGTTGAGGGATAGTTTTATGATCCAATTATGTTAGTATTGTTGAGAGGACTTACACTAGTGAAAGTATGAACCCTAGGCCTTGTTTCCTATCATTGCAATACCGTTTACGCTCACTTTTATCATTAGTTACCTTGCTGTTTTTATAATTTCAGATTACAAATACCTTTATCTACTATCCATATACCACTTGTATCACCATATCTTCGCCGAACTAGTGCACCTATACAATTTACCATTGTATTGGGTGTGTTGGGGACACAAGAGACTCTTTGTTATTTGGTTGCAGGGTTGCTTGAGAGAGACCATCTTCATCCTACGCCTCCTACGGATTGATAAACCTTAGGTCATCCACTTGAGGGAAATTTGCTACTGTCCTACAAACCTCTGCACTTGGAGGCCCAACAACGTCTACAAGAAGAAGGTTGTGTAGTAGACATCAAAGACACACTTATCCGATTTAGGTTAGAGCTTATCAGGCTGAAGCCTTTTGACATAAGCGTTGCATCCCAAACTTTAAGAAACGATAGCTTAGGTTTCTTGCCAAACCATAGTTCATACAGTGTCGTCTCAACGTATTTAGACGGTGCCCCATTTAACGTGAATGCAGCTGTCTCTAATGCATAACCCCAAAATGATAGTGGTAAATCAGTAAGAGACATCATAGAACGCTCCATATCCAATGAAGTATGGTTATGATGTTTGGACACACCATTACGCTATGGTGTTCCAGGTGGCGTCAGTTGTGAAACAATTCCACATTGTTTTAAATGAAGGCCAAACTCGTAACTTAAAATATTCGCCTCCGCGATCAGATCGTAGAAACTTTATTTTCTTATTACGACGATTCTCCACTTCACTCTGAAATTCTTTGAACTTTTCGAATGTTTCAGACTTGTGTTTCATTAAGTAGATATACCCATATCTACTCAAATCATCTGTGAAGATCAGAAAATAATGATAGCCACCACGTGCTTCAACATTCATCGGACCGCATACATCGATATGTATTATTTCCAATAAGTCATTAGCTCGCTCCATCGTTCCGGAGAACGGAGTTTTAGTCATCTTGCCCATGGGGCATGGTTTGCAAGTATCAAATGATTCACAATCAAGTGATTCCAAAAGTCCATCTGCATGGAGTTTCTTCATGCGCTTTACACCAATATGACCTAAACGGCAGTACCACAAGTATGTTGCACTATCATTATCAACTTTTCATCTTTTGGCATCAATATTATGAATATGTGTATCACTACGATTGAGATTCAATAAACCATTCACATTGGGTGTATGACCAAAGAAGGTTTTATTCATGTGAACAGAACAACAATTATTCTCTGACTTAAATGAATAAACGTATTGCAATAAACATGATCTAATCATATTCATGCTCAACGCAAACACCAAATAACATTTATTTAGGTTCAACTCTAATCCCGAAGGTAGAGGGAGTGTGCGATGATGATCATATCAACCTTGGAATCATTTCCAACACACATCGTCACCTCGCTTTTAACTAGTCTCTGCGACTCCTGTTTCGAGTTACACATCTTAGCAACTAAACCGGTATCAAATACCCAGGGGCTACTATAAACACTAGTAAAGTACACATCAATAACATGTATATCAAATATACCTTTGTTCACTTTGCCATCCTTCTTATCCGCCAAGTATTTGGGGCAGTTCCGCTTCCAATGACCATTTCCTTTGCAGTACAAGCACTCAGTTTCAGGCTTGGTTCTAGCTTTGGGTTTCTTCATGGGAGCGGCAACTTTGTTTGCCATTCTTCTTGAAGTTCCCTTTCTTTTCCTTTCCCTTTTCTTGAAACTAGTGGTCTTGTTAACCATCAACACTTGATGCTCTTTCTTTATTTCTACCATCGCAGATTTCAGCATCATGAAGAGCTCAGGAATCATTTTCGTCATCCCTTGCATATTATAGTTC
The DNA here is from genome assembly GCF_018294505.1 of Triticum aestivum. Taxonomy (NCBI): domain Eukaryota; kingdom Viridiplantae; phylum Streptophyta; class Magnoliopsida; order Poales; family Poaceae; genus Triticum; species Triticum aestivum. Next base: position 542,447,745 of record NC_057809.1, on the reverse strand, counting down.
ATCACGAAGTTCTAGTAGCTTGGTGATGGTGACTAGAGAACTTTGTCAATACTATCTTATCTGGAAGATTAACTCCCACTTGATTCAAGCGATTGTAGTACCCAGACATTCTGAGCACATGCTCACTGGTTGAGCTATTTTCCTCCATCTTGTAGGCAAAGTTCTTGCCAGAGGTATCATACCTCTTGACACAGGCATGAGTCTAAAATACCAATTTCAGCTCTTGGAACATCTCATATGTTTCGTGGCTTTCAAAATGTTTTTGAAGTCCCAGATCTAAGCCGTAAAGCATCGCGCACTAAACTATCAAGTAGTCATCATATCGAGCTTGCAAAACATTCATAACGTCTGTATCTGCTCCTGCAACAGGTTTGTCACCGAGCGGTGCATCAAGGACATAATTCTGTTGTGCAGCAATGAGGATAATCCTCATATCATGGACCCAGTCCGCATCATTGCTACTATCGTCTTTCAACTTAGTTTTCTCTAGGAACATATGAAAAATATAGGGGAGCTACATTGCGAGCTATTGATCTACAACATAGATTAGCAAATACTATCAAGACTAAGTTCATGATAAATTAAGTTCAATTAATCAAATTACTTAAGAACTCCCACTTAGATAGACATCCCTCAAGTCATCTAAATGATACATGATCCAAATCAACTAAACCGTGTCTGATCATCACGTGAGATGGAGTAGTCATCAATGGTGAACATCTCTATGTTGATCATATCTACGATATGATTCACGTTCGACCTTTCGGTCTCTAGTGTTCTGAAGCCATGCATGTACATGCCAGACTCGTCAAGTTTAACCCGAGTATTCCGCATGTGCAAAACTGTCTTACACACCTGATCAAGTTTAACCCGAGTATTCTGTTGTATGTGAACGTAGAGTCTATCACACCTGATCATCACGTGGTGTCTCAACACGACGAACTGTCGCAATGGTGCATACTCAGAGAGAACACTTATACCTTGAAATTTAGCTAAGGGATCATCTTATAATGCTACCGCCGTACTAAGCAAAATAAGATGCATAAAAGATAAACATCACATGCAATCAAAATATGTGACATGATATGGCCATCATCATCTTGTGCTTTTGATCTCCATCTCCAAAGCATCGTCATGATTTCCATCGTCACCGGCTCGACACCTTGATCTCCATCATTGTGTCGTGGTCGCCTCACCAACTATTGCTTCTACAACTATTGCTAACGCATAGTGATAAATTAAAGCAATCACATGGCGTTTGTATTTCATACAATAAAGAGACAACCATAAGGCTCCTGCCGGTTGCCAATAACTTTTAGAAAACATGGCCATCTCATACAATCACGTATATCACATCATGTCTTGAGCATATCACATCACAACATGCCCTACAAAAACAAGTTAGATGTCCTCTTGTTGTGGCAAGTTTTACGTGTCTGCTACGAGCTTCTAGCAAGAACCATTCTTACCAACGCATCAAAACCCACAACAGTGTTTCATCAAGTTTGCTATTTTAACATTCTTCAAGGACCAGGCGCAGTCAAATTCGATTCAACTAAAGTAGGAGAAACAGACACCCGCCAGCCACCTTTATGCAAAACTAGTTGCATGTCTGTCGGTGAAACTGGTCTCATGTGCGTGGACATGTAAGGTTGGTCCGGGCCGCTTCATCCCACAATACCGCCAAATAAAAATAAGACGTTGGTGGTAAGCAGTATGACTATCAGCACCCACAACTATTTGTGTTCTACTCGTGCATATCATCTACGCATAGACCTGGCTCATATGCCATTGTTTGGAAACATTGCATGGAAAACAAAAAAAATCTACGCACACGCAATGATCTATCCATGGATATGCATAGCAATGAGGGGGAGAGTGTGTCTACGTACCCTCGTAGACCGTAAGCGGAAGCGTTTGACAACGTGGCTGATATAGTCGTACTTCTTCTAGCTCCGACCGATCAAGTACCGAACGCACGGCACCTCCGAGTTCTGCACATGTTTAGATCGGTGATGTCCCTCACCTTCTTTATCCAGCAAGTTGTCGAGGTAGTAGATGAGTATCGTCAGCACGACAACGTGGTGACGGTGATGGTGAAGTGATCCGCGCAGGGCTTCACCTAAGCACTATGAAGATATGACCGTGGGAGTAAACAGTGGAGGGGGGCGCCACACACGGCTAGGCAATTGTGTGGTGTGTGCTAGGGGCGCCCCCCACATATATATAGGTGGGGGAAGAGGGGAGGCAGCCAAGGAGGCGCCCAAGTAGGTCGAATCCTACATGGGGCCTTCCTATGGCCGGTGCCCCCCTTTCCTTATCTACCGGAGGGGGAAGGAAAGAGAGGGGGAGAGGGATGGAAGGGGGAATCCTATTCCCTCTTTTTCCTTTCCATTCCCCTCTTTCCTTCTCCTTCTTGGTTGGCCCATATGGGGGCGCACCAGCCCCTTGTGGCTGGTGCGTTTCCCCTCTTGGCCCATAAGGCCCATATCTTTTGCCGGGGGTGTCCGGAACCCCTTCCGGTGACCCGATATGTACCCGGTACCCTCCGGAACACTTCTGGTGTCCGAATACCATCGTCCTATATATCAATTTTTACCTCTCGGCCATTTCAGGACTCCTCGTCATGTCCGTGATCTCATCAGGGACTCCAAACAACATTTGGTCACCAAATCACATGACTCATATAATACTATATCGTCATCGAACGTTAAGCGTGCGGACCCTACGGGTTCGAGAACTATGTAGACATGACCGAGACACCTCTTAGGTCAATAACCAATAGCGGAACCTGGATGCCCATATTGGCTCCTACATATTCTACGAAGATCTTTATCGGTCGAACCGTTATGACAACATACACAATTCCCTTTGTCCGCCGATATGTTACTTGCCTGAGATTCGATCATCGGTATCTCTATACCTAGTTCAATCTTGTTACTGGCAAGTCTCTTTACTCGTTTTGTAATACATCATCCCGTGACTAACTCATTAGTCATTTGCTTGCAAGGCTTATTATGATGTGCATTACCGAGAGGGACCAGAGATACCTCTCCGATACTCGGAGTGACAAATCCTAATCTCGATTCACGCCAACCCAAAAAAACACCTTCGGAGATACCTGTAGAGCATATTTATAATCACCTAGTTATGTTGTGATGTTTGATAGCATACAAGGTATTCCTCCGGTATTCGGGAGTTGCATGATCTCATAGTCAAAGGAATGTGTATTTGACATACATGAAAGCGGTAGCAATAAACTGTACAATCAAATGCTAAGCTAACAGATGGGTCTTGTCCATCACATCATTCTCCTAATGATGCGATCCCGTTATCCAATGATAACTCATGTCCATGGTTAGGAAACCATAACCATCTTTGATCAACGAGCTAGTCTAGTAGAGGCTCACTAGGGACACGATGTTTGTTTATGTATTCACACATGTATCAAGGTTTCTGGTCAATACAATTCTAGCATGAATAATAAACCTTTATCATGAATAAGGAAATATAAAATAACAACTTTATTATTGCCTTTAGGGCATATTTCCTTCAGGTATAAATTTGCTCTGTGCTTATAACAAAGGAAAAACATGTGGTTTCACGGGAATCACATGTTTGATTCTTGTGGAGGCACATATTTGCTTTCGTGAGAAGCACAACTGTGCTTCTTGAAAAAAGAGAAAAAAATAGTGCTCCCATGAGAAGTACATATTTGCTTATGTGAGAAGCACAATTGTGATTCTCGGGAAAAACATCATTCTTCCACAAGAAGCACAAATTTACTTCTTGTGAAGTCACTGATTTTCTTTCGCGAGAAGCATAGTTGTGCTTATCAAGCAAAACTATGCTTCCCAAAAAAAACATTGCTTCTGATGGAGTCACATATTTGCTTCCTTGGAATCACAATTGTGCTTCCCCGAAAGAGAAAAAAATCTATGCTTTCATGAGAATCACATATTTGCTTCTCGTGGAGACACAAATTTGCTTTGATGATATGCTTCTCAAAAAAAGTAACAGAAAAGTGTGCTTCCGACTTCAAGTTTTTTCAATTTTGCCGATTTTTTCATGAAAAAAAGTTCGTCGAAACCTATTAACACGGGATATGGTTTCTAAGATCTCTACCGCGAGAAATCTGACGGTGAAAACTGTTTGGGATTTGGACGCTCGGTTCAAGAGATAGGACGCTTTGAATAAATGAATCTACGGAAAAAAAGAAACTCTCTAGTTGAGACAAGTGGCGCACTGAATGTGTGCCACTTGTCAGCCCCCTTGAGAAGGTGTGAATGACCTTTGCAAGGGATAACCCTTAACTAGTGATTTCGGCCATACATCATCTGCCGATGCTCACTACGTCAAGTAATCGCCCAAATGCATAGGAACGAGCAAGCCGGTGATGGAGTGGTTTGGCCCATTAATAAGCGCGGTGTAGGTTTTTCTTAAAAGGTTTTCTACCAGTTTCCAGAACCTTATATAAGGTTCAAGATTTTTTGTTTTTAGTTTATTATGTTTTATTCTCCTCTCTCTCTCTCTCTCTCTCTCTCTCTCTCTCTCTCTCTTCTCCCCTCCCCCTAATTCACACTTTTAAAAAATCTTCAAAATGTTGAGATCTTGAAACTTCACTAGTCACACCTACCGAAAGATTTAAATTTGATTGACCCACTTTAGCTATAGAACTTGACGAAAATTTCACTAGAGAACTTCCTACTTATGATGATGGACGTGAGATACTCAACTGAAATACACTTTTGTTATTGACCCTAAGTTGGGTACTTATCCTATATACATAAAGATGATGCTAAGGTGGGATAGATGGCCCAAAAAAGTCTACAAACATATAAGTGTGTAAAGACATCACCGCTCTCGTCTCCTTGGCCACATGTCGGCTCGACGGGTTGTTGCTTAATCCCCGGGTATCATGGTTCGAGATTCAAGGGTGATGATGAAGTTGATTGTGCTGCTCCCATCTGGTTGTTCAAGACGAGGTTGAAGTCAATGACATAGATGAGGTACAGATTGATGTGGATGAATTTGAGGTCAATGACGTTAACTTGATCCGACAATGTGAAGTCCCCTTCATTGAGTACCTTGTAGCGGTACAATAGTCGCACATAGTTTGCTTGGTAGTGAGAAGTTGCTTCAAGTCATGACATGAACACGAGACCGAAGTGTTGAAGGAAATATGCCTTAGAGGTAATAATAAAGTTGTTATTTATATTTCCTTATATCATGATAAATGTTTATTATTCATGCTAGAATTGTATTAACCGGAAACTTAGTACATGTCTGAATACATAGACAAACAAAGTGTCACTAGTATGCCTCTACTTGACTAGCTCGTTAATCAAAGATGGTTAAGTTTCCTAGCCATGGACAAGAGTTGTCATTTGACGAATAGGATCACATCATTAGAGAATGATGTGATTGACTTGACCCATCCGTTAGCTTAGCACTATGATCGTTTAGTTTATTGCTATTGCTTTCTTCATAACTTATACATGTTCCTATGACTATGAGATTATGCAACTCCCGAATATCGGAGGAACACTTAGTGTGCTATCAAACGTCACAACGTAACTGGGTGATTATAAAGATGCTCTACAGGTGTCTCCGATGGTGTTTGTTGAGTTGGCATAGATCGAGATTAGGATTTGTCACTTCGATTGTCGGAGAGGTATCTCTGGCCCTCTCGGTAATGCACATCACTATAAGCCTTGCAAGCAATGTGACTAATGAGTTAGTTACATGATGAAGCATTACGGAACGAGTAAAGAGACTTTCCGGTAACGAGATTGAACTAGGTATGATGATACCGACGATCGAATCTCGGGCAAGTAACATACCGATGACAAAGGGAACAACGTATGTTGTTATGCGGTTTGACCGATAAAGATCTTCGTAGAATATGTAGGAACCAATATGAGCATCCAGGTTCCGCTATTGGCTATTGACCAGAGATGAGTCTCGGTCATGTCTACATAGGTCTCGAACCCGTAGGGTCCGCACGCTTAACGTTCGATGACGATCTGTATTATGAGTTTATGTGTTTTTATGTACCGAAGGTTGTTCGGAGTCCCGGATGTGATCACATAGATGACGAGGAGTCTCAAAATGGTCGATACATAAAGATTGATATATTGGATGGCTATATTCGGACACCGGATGAGTTCCGGGGGTCACCGGATATATATCGAGTGCCGAAAGGGTTACCGGAACCGCCGGAGAAGTAATGGGCCTTATTGGGTCTAGGGGATAGAGAGAGAGGAGCTGCCAAAGGCTGCCCCCCCCCATGGGCCTAGTCCGAATTGGACTAAGGGGAGGGGCGGCGCCCCCTCCTTCCTTCTCTTCCCCCCTCCTTCCTTCTTCTCCTAGTAGGACTAGGAAAGGGGGAAGTCCTACTCCTACTAGGAGGAGGATTCCTCCCCCCTTGGAGCGTCTATGAGGGCCGGCCGGCCTTCCCCTCCCTCCTTTATATACGTGGGGAGGGGGGCACCCTAGAACAGATCAAAGTTGATCTTAACCGTGTGCGGTGCCCCCCCTCCACAGATTTCCACTTCGGTCATATCGTTGTAGCGCTTAGGCGAAGCCCTGCGTCGGTAACTTCATCATCACCATCACCACGTCGTTGTGCTGACGAAACTCTCCCTCGGCCTCAGCTGGATCAAAAGTACGAGGGACGTCACCGAGCTGAACGTGTGCAAATCGCGGAGGTGTCGTGCGTTCGGTACTTGATCGGATAGATCTCGAAGACGTTCGACTACATCAACCGTGTTACTTAACGCTTCCGCTTTCGGTCTACGAGGGTACGTAGACACACTCTCCCCTCTCGTTGCTATGCATCCCTAGATAGATCTTCCGTGATCGTAGGATTTTTTTTGAAATACTGCGTTCCCCAACAAGTGTTGCCTACGTGTGTGGGTTATAGCCCGACTCCTACTTATATAGTACTATATTGAGATATAATAAAAATGTAGGTGGTTCGACGAGTTAGGGAGTAACTCATTGAGTTCTATGTGGGGGGGGGGTGCTCTCGATGAGATGTCTGCATCAATCTAGCTAAATTAGCTCTTTTTGTTTGAGTCTACTAAATTAGCAATATTGTATCTTTGGAAGATGTTTAGAAATATTATCACGTGTTCCTCCATCATTGCGGCGACTCCTCTTTTTTGGGGGGCCCATGTCGGTGATCGGACCTCTTTCCGATACTCCGGACGGTTCACACCCCGGACTCCTTTGACTTTGGTAGGTCCACCACTCCTCCTTGGGAAATCGGGGATGATGGGGCGGGAGTTGCGAGGCATCGCTCGTAGTTAGCAGTACCGCTCACATCACCTGCATGACATGGACCTCGCGCTAGCGAGTGCAAGCAGAGTTAGCAACAAAGCGAACGCCTTTTATTTACTCTTTTGGTCATTTAATTTAATTTTAGAAGTCAAGAATACAAAAAATGTTCCTCAAGTCAAAAAATGTTTGTGAGTTTAAAAATGTTCATGAATTAAAAAAATGTTCCTGACTTCAAAAAGTGTTCGCGCATATGAAAAATATCCGCATATTAGAAAAATGTTGGTGAATTTAGAAAAAATGATCATGAATTCAAAAATATTCATGGACTAAAAATATGTTCATGAATTCAAAATATGTTCACGTTAATTAAAAAAGCTTTCATGAACAAAAAAATCACAAATTCAAAAGGAATTCGTTAATTCAGAAAATGTTCATATAAAAATTACCATCTATTCAAAAATATTCATGGATTTATTTATTTTTCAAAAAAACAAATTAAAATAAAGAAAATAAAAGAATACCGAAACCTCGAAAAAAGAGAGGAAAATAACCAGATGGAAGGTTCCATAACCGTCCCAAAACCAGATGGGATGTTTTGGAAGCTTCATAAAACCACAAGAGCTATGTCTAACTAATAGCGAGACCATAGCATTTCTTGCTGAAGGATCTCTTATCTCTCATAGAAACCGTGTCGGCCTGTTTTTTTTTACTTCGACCATTGTCATGCGAGGCTCGCTCATGAGCTATCGCTTTGCTAGTTTGAATCCGTTTTCTCTCTCTTATGTTTTCTGTTCTTCTCTGCTTTTCTATTTTCCATTATTTACCCACCAGTTTCCTTCAATTTATTCCTTGCTTCTTTGTTTTTTGTGTTTTCTTTGCTTTTTCATTTGCTTCTTCGTTTCTTTCTTGGACTTACCTGGTTTTTTGTTTTCCTTAGTTTATCTACCGGTTTTCATTGACATTTTTGTTTTGCTTTGTTTCTTTATTGGTTTTCACTGTTTTTCATTTTTTTTCACTTTTATCTTCAGTTTTCTTTTTTTCCTTGGTTTCTTTTTAGGTTTTCATTCTATATCTTTTGTATACGTTATGTACATTTTTCTAATACACCTTCAATATTTTTCAAATACAAGTTCAACTTTTTTATACATTGTCAACATTTTTATAAACATTTTAAATAATTTTTAAATGCTTGACTACATGGTTAATATCAACATTGCTTGAATACATGGTTAATATTTTTTTATACACATTTTCAAATGCTTGATTAAAAAATTTCACAAACAAGATTAACATTTTTTAATACATGATTAATATTTTTTCCGATACACATTTAACATTTTCCAAATACTTCATTAACATTTTTCATATGTGGGTTAAAATTTTCTTGAATACTTGGTCAGTATTTTTTATATGAATTGAACATTTTCAAATAAAAAAATTAATATGATAAAATATTAAAAAATTAATACACGGTCAAAAAAATTATATACACCTTTTTAAAAATGTTTGATTAATTTTTTTTCACATACATGTTTTTTCATACATGGTCAACATTTTTCCTACACAGTTAATATTTTTAAAATACTTGTTTAACTTTTTTCGAATGCTTCATTAACATTTTTTATGTATATGATCAAATTTATTCGCAAATATTGTATATTTTTTATACATGAGATATTTTACCTATACACATTTAACATTTTTCAAATGCTTGGTTAATTTTCTAAATGTTTTATGAAAAGTGTATTTTGTAATATATTTATTTAGAACATTTGGAAGTATAAACAAAAGTAAAATGAAAAGTGACCTCCGGCGCGCCTGGGCCGACTCATCTGAGATTGCGCCTACGCCAGAGACATAGGGACGCCGTCGTGGGAGCGCCTATAGGGTTCAGCAGGGACCTCCTATGAGCCGCTCGTTGCGGCAAAGAGGTGGCGTTTCGCGGCGGGCAGTGGGATTCGAACACGTGACCGCGAAGTGGGATGCGCATGTTGCTAGCCACTGCAACAAGTAGGTTCTACTGTCAAATTGGCAACGCGACACTAAAAGAAGTAAACGACAGCGGCAAACTACTAACACAACTCCACTATCATTACTTTGATTAGGTGTCTAAAATGGCAGCCCTGTGTATATGAACAAATTTAAAATGGCAGCCCCGTGTCGCTAGCCACAAACATGATTTTCTTTTTGGAAAAAGTAAAAAAAAACTAATCACGAAATTTTCCTAACTTCTGAACAAATTTATAAAAATTCGAACGCTTTGTGAAACCCGAGCATTTTTTGAAAAAAGGAAAAAAATTCAAAGGGAGAACATTTTTTAAAATGACGAACAAAATTTTGAAAATGCGAACATTTTTTGACAAAACAAGAACAAAAATTAACAAAGATATTTTTTTTGAAATCAATTACAAATTTATCAAAATGCGCACATTTTTTAACATTACCTAAAATGTTTCTGAATTCATGAAAACATGACTATTTTTGTTCGTGAACATAGTTCGAAAGTGAAATTGCCAAACATTTTTCAAATTTGTGCACAAAAATTCAAAGGCGCACATTTTTTGAGATCCTCGAAACTATTTTTTATTTTGTGAACAAATTTTTGAAAACATGAAGAGAACACTATTTGAATTTGCAAACAAATTTTGAAGTGGGAACATCTTTTGAAACTCGCAAACATTTTCTGAATGTGTGACCAAAAATTAAAATGCAACATTTTTAAATTTGAAAATCTACACTTTTTATGAATTTTCGAACATTTCTGTAAAATGAAAAACAAATATTAGAATTCTACTTTTTTGGATTTTCTGAACAAAATTTCAAAATTGGAACATTTTAGAAAAAAGAACAAAATTTAGAAAATGTGAACATTTTTTAAAAATTCTGGATATATGTTGGAAAAGAAAAGTGAAAATGGTATAAAATGGAAAGAAAAGAAAAAACGAAACAAAGAAAATAAAATAAATGGAAAGAAAAAGAAATAAACGAACAAAATATAGAAAAGGAAAAATAAACAGGGAAAAAAACAGAAAAAGGAAAATGGAAAAACGAAAATGAAGGAAAAGAAAAATCGAAAAATGGAACACAATATAAATCCAAAAAAACCGAAAAGAAAAGAACACAGAAAATACCCGGATTAGGGAACCTTCTAGAAGGTTCCTAAAACCGCTCGGCCGAACCTAGGTAAAACTAGAAGTGGGCCGGCCCATGTTCTTCGCTCGCATGGCTGCCCCCTGTGCAGTAGCCCGACACTTTGCCGCAGCCAGCGGCGAATAGGGATTTCCGCCTGTTTTTTTATGCGAATGTTTCCTTTTTCTTTTTTTTTCGATAATTCGGGATATGAAGAAGGTCCTAAATGTCAGAAAAGTTGCTAACTTTGAATAAAGAAATCATGATTTAAAAAAATCATGATTTCCAAAAAGATGGGTAATTCAAAAATTGTTCATGAATTTGACAAAAAATGTTCACAAATTTAAAAAATGTTTATGAATTTTAAAAAATGTTCACCATTTCGAAAAAATGTTTGTGAAATTGAAAAATATTCACAAAATAAGTAAATCATGATTACAGAAAAATGCTCTGGAATTCAAAAACTGTTCACGAATTCGTAAAAAAAATGTTCACAAACTTAAAAAATGTTCATAATTCAAAAAATTCAAAGAAATGTTCGCTAATTCGAAAAACATTCACGAATTTGGGAAAATGTTCATGATTCAAAAAAAAACGGTCACGAATTGGGAAAAAATGTTTATGATACAAAAAATGTTCGCTAATTCTAAAAATATTCACGAACTTGAAAAAAATGTTTATGATTTTGAAAAAGTAGTCTTTAATTTTAAAATGTTCATTATTTCAAAATAATGTTCATGATTTGAAAAACATGTTCATGACTTAAGAGAATCTTCACAAATTTCTAAAAAAAATTGTTCATGATTTCGAAAAAAATGTTCCTAAGTTTTCAAAAAATGTTCACAGTTTCAAAAAAAGGTTCGTGATTTAAGAGTAACTATTTAGTAAAAAGAAAACCACGATTTTGGAAATTCAGCATTGAAAAGTATTTTAGAAAACAAATTGCAAATTAATAGGTCTTCGGAAATTGAAAAACAAGAATAAAAATGAAAACATAAAAGTAAAGAAAAAATAAAAAAACAGAAAAGGGAAAATAAAAAATAAAAAATAAAAATAAGAAACGAAAGAAAAACATAAAAAACCGGTTCAGGGTAGGTTCTAGAACCTTCCCAAAACCGGTTGGGGTTAAACCCCGAAACAGGCCGGCCCATAGAAACAGCAGCGGGTGAGAGGGGGTGGTACGCGCCGTATAGGATCCCCGCGCCGTTGTGCTTGAACTCCCGCTTCACAACCGCTGATGGGCCGGCCTGCCAGGAGCGCCCGTAGTGGGTGAGTACTACCCTAGCGGTTGCACTAATTGATACTCCCTCCATTCCATAATGCAGTGTATACAATTTTTTTTTGAAAAGCCAAACTTTGCAAATTTCGATCAAGTTTATATAGAAAATTATTTATATCTATAATATAAAAAATATATAATATGAAATTACATCTTATGTTGAATCTAATGATATATGTTTGGTATTCTAGGTGTAATTTTTTTCTCCATAAACTTGGTCAAAGTTTGTGAGGTTTGATTTGTCAAAAAATCTATATGGACTACGTATCAATTATGTGGCGGGCTTGTGGAAGTCTGTTGCCAATTCTCCATGGCATGGGTCCCTAAGCCACAAATATAGGCAAAATGTCTCAGAAAAAACAAATATAGATTATTTTTTGCCCAAGACACGGTATGGATGACGGGGATACAATGGTACTACAAATTCCCTCTGCCCTCGTCATTGTGTAATAACTGACAAACTCCTACAATTTCACGTTTCAAAATACTCTCTCCGTCTGAAATTAGTTGCCACGAAACGGGATGTATCTAAACGTATTTTTTAGTTCTATATATATTTATTTCTATCCATTTTCACGACAAGTAATTCGGAACAGAAGGAGTAGAAGCTAAGAAAATATATTTGCAACGCAAGAGAGCCACTTTCTTTTGCGGGGCCCCACGGAATGCTGGAGAGCCACTTTTTTTGCAGGGTCCCACTGAGGCACAAGAGAGCCACTTTGATTCTTTGGATTCCAAAAACACGGTAGTACTTTGAGAAGCAACAAAAATTATCACAAAATACGATACCCCAAAGATTTTTTCAGAGAAAATAGAAACAGAATTTAATTTTACAAAACCCATTTATCTAAGAGCCACTCCCCCACGCTGCTTGTTTCCTGCAGCCGAATAAATAAATACTCCTTTCGTCCGGAAATACTTGTCATCAAAATGAATAAAAGGTGATGTATCTAGATGTATTTTAATTCTGGATACGTTCTTCTTTATTCATTTTGATGACACGTATTTTCGGACGGAGGGAGTAAATAACATGTCCCCACTTTCTCCGCAGGTCTTATGCTACAGTAGGATACAATCCCCGGCCCCAACAGGCGTATCTGCAATGGCACGTTACGGTACGACTGAAGCAATAGAGAAGAACCAGAAGTCAGAAAAGGATGGTGCCCCTGCAGCCGTGCCCATCACCGGCTGCTCTTTCCTGCACGTATTCCATGGATGGAATCCCAGACAACTACGTACGGCACCGCGGGACCTGTGGCCGGCCTTTGTTTACGAGCCCTCTTCCTCGTGGCCTCGGGCCAAAGATTTCCCCGGGCCTATTCATCCACCGTTGCCGCCCTGCAGAAACCGGTCAGGTTGCGATTGGGCAGGAGAGCATGGAAGTTTCAGCCTTTCAGGCCGTTCGTTATTACCTGACTCGACACGCCGCACACCTCGACTATTTTAGCGCCGGACCCGACAGGCGAACGTGAGCTCCACACCCCCGTGTACGTGTGCGCGCCATTCTTCCTGAGCACGAGCACCGCAGTCCCGGCACATGCACGGAGATATCAAAGCAATCTCAAGAGGGAAAATGCTGCCGATGCGCAGGCATACGTGTAGGTAGCGTGGTGTCAAAAGCAAGGGCAACTTTTCCTCGTGTTGCTTGCCGGTGAGATGGCAGCGGCGGCGGCACTTGGCATGCGGTGCAGCCGGACTCGTGCTTGGGCTCTACTACTACCAGTACGTACGGTGGCGCCCACTAAAAAGGTGGCGGTACATTCCGTATAACGACTCCCTTTTACAGGTTCCGATCCGTGCGTTGCGTACGTGCCGGTGCCGGTAAACTTTTCACCGTACAACCTTTTGGTGGCTTTTATTACGGGCCAGACTGACTTTTCACCGTGCGAACTCGGGAGCGAGGCCGTCCGGCACTGCTTCGACAAGCAGACTGCAGACCCGACTGCAGCGCGCTAGGCTTTTTTCACTGGTCACCCGCGCCGAATCCCGGTCCCGCCCCTCCGGACCGTAGCATTTTTCCGAGTCTGTCGCAGTAGCCGGTAGGGGCAGGCCGGTCATCGTCCTCGCCCGCGCGCGCCGCGGCCTCTCGGTGAATAATCGCCGATGGACGCTGGACCGAGCGGCAGCGAAATTACCCGCCAGCACAACCGCATGGCCCGTGGTGCACGGCGGCGGGGCCCGGCGGTGGTTTGTGGCTGCCGGCCGTTAGCGGCGGGGCGGCGTGGGTCCGGCGAAAGCGGCCGGTCCTTCTCCCCCACTTTAACCGCTGCTCTGCTCACCGAGCAGAGGAAAGCCGGGGCGGGAAGGAAAGGCCTGGCCGCGCTGCACTAGGAATTGCCAGCCGCGGGCCGGGTCGCGGCGCAGTGCATGCTCCTAGTACCACTGGCACGCCACATGCCACTGCCCTGCTACTACAGCTCTCCTGCAACACGCGTCGCGGTAACACCTGCAACACACGTACTACGTACTACTACCTGCGATGCAAGTACGTATTTCAGTCTCTGCCGTCTGAGTTTCCGTGTAGTAGAACCGAACGTAAGCCAGTACCACTACTCCAGTACGCAGCTGCTGCATGCTCGCCGGTCTGCACGTTGCATGCGTTCCGGTCATGCAGGGGCCAAGGCGATCGACCGGCCC
>NC_057809.1:541786662-541789541 GCF_018294505.1 Triticum aestivum | reverse complement strand
TCCTACGCCGACTGGAAAGGCTCCCAAGCACCGACACGCGACACCGTCCAAGCCGCCCAAGGCTCTACCCAAGATGAAGATGGCTGTCCCCACCATTTCTGGGTAATAATAAAACTTGTTTTCCTTTGTCGACCGTGGACAGATCCTTGGTCGATTCATTGAGCTAACTGACTGACTTTCGAGACTTGCAATGCTGCTACTTCTAAGATCTCTGCCAAGGACGACGACCAAGAGATGGAGGATGCTGTTACCTCCAACCCTGGTATGATTAGTGACGTTCCGCTTTGAGTCGACCGAACATTTATTACAACTCTGGTCGATTGAATGTTTCCCTTGTAGCCCCTCCTCATGTTATCGACCTCCCGGATGACGACGACAACAAACCGCTGAGAGTGAGGAGGAACAAGAGGGCGTCGACTGACAAGACCCCCCAATCTGCTCCGGCGTCTGAGGCCGTAGCTCGGGATGGTGGTGACACCGCTCGGGCTTCTGTGACTTTCGCCATTCCTCTGACAAGTGTGCGGCCTTCGACGTCGACTGCGGATCCACCTTCGCTTTTTGCCGCGTACCCTATCCCTGAGGACCAAGCGGCTGCTGCAAAAGAGGCTATACGCCAGGTAGGGATCATGATGGAGCAAGTGAAGGTGGCTCGGGAGGCCAGCCAAGCAGCTTATGACGCGAGCTTGGCTCTTCAGAGCAACGTCCAGGTCAGTCGACTCAACACTTGGTCTGTTATGATATGCTGTTTGAAGAATCTCTTTTCCGAAGATCTTTGTATCTGTACACCCATTGGGTGTGTCTGCCAATTCTTGGACGAGTGGGGGCACGCTAAGTGCACCCACTCGGTGTAGTCCCCGAGACTACGGTGGACTGCTGGCAGTCGACTGTAGTCTTTATATTGTGTTGCTGTAGCTGTATTTCTTCACTCGGTCTGGTCAGGCCATGTCGAATGGGACTGTATCCGGTCGACTGCGGGCAGTCGACTTTTTTTTCTTTACAGTGGGGGCACACTGAGTGCACCCACTGGGTGTAGTCCCCGAGACTACTGTCGAATGTTCTTGATTCGGCTGTAGTCTTAGAAACGTCATCATTGTCTCTTAGTTACTCGGAAGCAACTTATTTTGGACATCTGTCGACTGATTTTTCTTTTTACAGAAATCCTGCGAACTTGTAGCTCACTATACTGAGTTGGAGAATCAGTAGATCCAGCTCAACCTTAACTTGAAGCTTGCCCAGGAGAATTTGAAGAAGGCGCAAGAAGAAGCAAAAGGTATGGCTGGTGAGGTTCTCCATTCTTGATGAGTGGCTTTTCTTTCTTGTCCATTCTTGATGTTGATTTCACTCGACGCGCCGCAGATAAACTGGAGGAAGCTCTGAAGAAGAAGGATCAATATCTTGCAGAGGCACAGAAGGAGGTCTTGGACAAAACGAGGCTTGCTGAAGAGAAAATGGCCTTGGTCGGAGCTCTTGAGCAGGAGAACTCCAGACTGAAAGCTGCTCTCGAGGTAGCCAATCAAGAGGTCAGCCGACTGAAGAACGACAACATGGCTCTGCACGACAAGGAAGGTGAGCTGGCGGGGAAGAGGAACGATCTGGAGGCTTATCTCGGTGGACTCGCCAAGAAGCTGTTCGTCGTGCTCGAAGGTAATTACTCTGCCCCGACTGTCTTGCAGTTACCAAGTCTGCGTAGGGTCACTGTCTTATTCTTAAATCGTGTTTGCAGAATTCTGTCAGAACTTTGAAGAGGAGACCAGTCGAGTGGAGCCAGGCTTGGACCCTGCTAACTCCCTTGTGAAGGACGAGGCTGCAATGAACGTACTCCGTCTGGAGTCTCGTATTGCTAGCGTGGTTGACTATCTTGCTCGACTGAAGGTCGTGATGTCGCGGATCGACACATCACTCTGGCCTGGGACGACGCTTCAGAACAACCTCGAGTCCCTGATGGCTCGACTTAATGAAGTCCCAGGTCGAGTGGAGGAATGGAAGAAATCTTCTGCTAGATGTGGTGCTGATGTCACTCTGTCTCTGGTCCGCGTCCATTGCAAGGAGGCGCGAGAAGAAAAGTTGGCCGCCATCCAAGTTGCCAATACCAGGAAGCACAACTTTCAAGACTTCATGGAGACTTTCATTGCTACAGCCACTCGTATTGCAGACGGGATCGACTTGGACGAGTTCGTCGCCCCTTCCAGTCCTCCTCCTGAGGAATGAAAAACTTTTATGCTTCATTTTAAATTTGCCTCGGAATGCCGAGTGGATTTCTAACCGTTAAACTCCGTCGAGCCGAGGGCTCGAGTACTTTGATCTGAGGTCTGGGACCTTTTAGGCTTTATCTGATCTTGATTTCTCGTTGAATATCTTCATGATTTAATTCGCCGAGTGGAACTTGATCTTCACTCGGAATAACCTTGTCTTTGCGGCGCAACTCCGAAGGAGAAGGTAGCAGTCGACTTGCGCCTCGTCGTCCTTGTGGATTGGGTTGTGTCCTGTACTTAGGCGAGCACTGGGCTGCAGCTAAGCCTCCAAGTGGGAGGTTTGCTCTCCACTCGATAGGATTTTTAAATACTTAGGCGAGCGCTGGGCTGCAGCTAAGCCCCCGAGTGGGAGGTTTGCTCTCCACTCGGTAGGATTTTTAAACACTTAGGCGAGCACTGGGCTGCAGCTAAGCCCCCGAGTGGGAGGTTTGCTCTCACTCAGTAGGATTTTTTCAAACTTAGGCGAGTGCCTGACTGCGGCTAAGTCTCTAGGTGGGAGAACTTAGGCGAGTACTAGACTGCAGCTAAGCCCCCAAGTGGGAGGATTGCTCTCCACTCGGTAGGATTTTTTCAAACTTAGGCGAGTGCCTGACTGCAGCTAAGTCTCTAAGTGGGAGAACTTAGTCG